>NC_041389.1:636854080-636860970 GCF_002162155.2 Triticum dicoccoides
TTTCAGTATTGAAAAAATCAAAAGAAAATGATAAAAACTTCAGAAAATAAAATCTTTCGAGAGGTAGTTATATTACTACATCTACTAGTTAGGAAAATTTGAAAACTTAAATTTTGACATATTTTGCAAAAAGTGTAGGGAAAATGTAAAATGGCTATAACTTTTGCATACAATGTCGGAAAAAAATGTATAATATATCAAAAAATTCAGCACGAAAATCTGCATCCGATGGAGACCACCTACGGCTTGTTTGGAATTTTTTAGAATCCTCAAATTCCAAAAGGAAAAAAAGATATGGTCAAATTTCAGTTTTTCTAAAAAAAATTTGGTTAAATTTGGTCAAACTACTTATTCAAGAAGTATTAATGTTACTACATAATTATTCAAGAATATTAGTGTTACTAGATAATTATTTCAATTTTTTGAATTTTGGTCAAATCTGGTCAAACTATGGTCAAACTGTGGTCAAACTATGGTCAAACTTATTCAAGAAATATTAGCGTTACTAAATAATTACTATTTTTTTAGAATAATAGTTTCAAACTCAAACGGTGAAATGTGTGACTTCATGCTCAAGCTAAACTCCTGAGGGTTAATAGGATTAACATCTTACTATTGTCAGGAAAACAACAAGTGCAGACTTGGAAACGAAGGAGAATAGAACCCGAAAGTTAAGCGTGCTTGGGCTGGAGTAGTGAGAGGGATGGGTGACCGGTCGGGAAGTTAGATGATTTGGAATGAGTGACCCACACTTGAGCAGTTAAGAGAGGTGGTGATTAGAGACTAAATTATCAAATAATTCAGAAAAATTAAAAATCAAAAAAAAATCAATTTTTTTTGGCTTTAGTGCCCACACTTTAGTGCCGGTTCCATAACCGGCACTAAAGGCCCTTACAAACCGGTTTTAAAGGTCCGTTTTCTACTAGTGGGTGTCTCCGATGATGTTTTTTGAGTTGGCATAGATCAAGATTAGGATTTGTCACTCCGTGTATCAGAGAGGTATCTCTGGGCCCTCTCGGTAATGCACATCACTATAAACCCTACAAGCAATGTGACTCATGAGTTAGTTGCAGGATGTTGCATTATGGAATGAGTAAAGAGACTTGCTGGTAACGAGATTGAACTAGGTATTGAGATACCGACGATCGAATCTCGGGCAAGGGAACAATGTATGTTGTTATGCGGTTTAACCGATAAACATCTTCGTAGAATATGTAGGAACCAATATGAGCATCCAGGTTCCGCTATTAGTTATTTACCGGAGATGAGTCTCGGTCATGTCTACATAGTTCTCGAACCCGTAAGGTCCGCATGCTTAACGTTCGATGATGATCGGTATTATGAGTTTATAAGTTTTGATGTACCGAAGGTAGTTCGGAGTCCCGGATGTGATCACAGATATGACGAGGAGTCTCAAAATGATCGAGACATAAAGATCTATATATTGGAAGGCTATGTTTGGACATCGGAATGGTTCCGGATGAGTTCGGGCATTTACCGAAGCACTGAGAGGTTACCGGAAACCCCCGGGGAGTCAATGGGCCTTATTGGGCCCTAGTGGGAGAGAGGAGGGTGTCGTGGATCTAAATCTGACAGTAGAGTGGGGGGTAGGTATGGAGAGGCAAGGTCCTAGCTATGGAGAGGTTGTAAACACAAGAGATGTACGAGTTCAGGCCCTTCTCGGAGGAAGTAAAAGCCCTACGTCTCGGAGCCCGGAGGAGGTCGAGTGGATTATGTGTATATAGATTACAGGGTGCCGAAACCCCTCTGCCTGTGGAGGGGGGTGGCTTATATAGAGTGCGCCAGGACCCCAGCCAACCCACGTAATGAAGGGTTTAAGGTACATTAAGTCCGGGGCGTTACTGGTAACGCCCAACATAAAGTGTCTTTACTATCATAAAGTCTACTTAATTACAGACCGTTGCAGTGCAGAGTGCCTCTTGACCTTCTGGTGGTCGAGTGAGTCTTCGTGGTCGAGTCCTTGAAGTCAGTCGAGTGAGTCCCTCGTAGGTCGACTGGAAGGTGATCTCTTCTAAGGGTGTCCTTGGGCAGGGTACTTAGATCAGGTCTGTGACCCTACCCTAGGTACATGACTCCATCATTAGCCCCCGAATGGATTGAGGCTTGAGTGATGAAGGAGTTGATGCTGTTTCCGATTAGCCTTCGCATACTGGTCGTGCGTTGTTTTGAACCAAAAAATCTCTTTGTTGATAGTGAACAACTTTTCTTCAGTCGACTCGATCCATTCTTTTCCTTCGTCGAGTGATCTTTTGGACTTCGCCGATTTCTGAGCGACGGATCGCAGGAAATCCCGTGTCTGGCAGACCGATCTGCCGTTCGCGGATTCCGCGGGATACGAAATTTGGTGAAGCGCGCGAAGCGGGGCGGACCGCGGCGCTCGGATGGGACAGGGCATAGACGCCTCGATCCCCGTGCCGCTTTTTTCGCCACGTATCACGTCCGTGCAACTGTTTTAGGATACGATTAGATCGACCGGGCCCACCTGTCATCCACTCGGAATGGATCTTATAAACGCGCCCGGCGAGGGTTTTTTGAGCAGTGCCTCAGCATTCTCTCTCTGCTCCCTTCGTCTCCGCCCAACGCGCTCGCTCCCGCCTCCGCACAACTTCTCCTCGCGCGTCTCGCCGGCAGCCATGGTCAAGGTGAAGACGGCGGCGCTGGAACGCGCGAAGAAGGCGTCGGCGACGGAGAAGGCGAAGGGGAGATCCACCAGTCGCGGCGGGTCTTCGTCTAGATCTCGCCTGCCGAAAGGCTGGGTCCAGGGAGATTGGATCCAATCGACCATCACGGAGACGGATCTCCTCGACATGGCCAACGAGGGCCTGATCCCTCATGGAGCTGCAAGGCTTCCGGGGAAAGTGTGGCAGCCCCAGCCGGAAGAGGGTGAGTGCGTGCTTCTGGCTACCCATGTCGACCGCGGATTTTCTTTGCCGCCGAGCGTTTTCTTCCGTGGTTTCTTGAACTTCTTTGGAGCGCAACTCCACCACGTCACCCCGAATTCTATCGCCTATCTTGCCGCGTTTGTGTCCATGTGTGAGAGTTTTCTGGGTTGTCGACCGCATTGGGGCTTGTTCAAGCACATATTCACGTGTCGCTCTCAAACCGTGAAGAAGGCGAGCCCAGGCGACGAAAAAACCCAAGTTGTCCAAATGTGTGGGGGTCTGGGGATCCAGGTGAGGAACAAGAGCACCTTCCCAGCCATGACATTTCCCGAGTCAGTCAGAGGCTGGCAGTCGACCTGGTTCTACTACCAGGATCAGCCGAAGCCGGGGCAGTCGAGTGGACTCCTTCAGTTCACCATGGGCCGAGTGAACAAGCCCTCCTCTCTGAAGGTGATTCCGGAGGAGAAAGCTGACGTGAAGATGCTGATGGAGCGTGTAGTTCAGTTGGTTCGGGAGGGAGTGACGGGTATGGATCTCCTGGAGGTTTTTCTTAGGCGTCGTATCCAGCCTCTTCAGTTCCGGAGCCATTGCATGTGGTTGTACCGCGGGACTAAGGATGAGACTCGGGTCAATCCAGAAGCAGTCGATGATGCCACTCTGGAAAGGTGGATGGCCACTGTTACTGGGAACAAGGATAACCCTCGCGGAGCCAGAAGGATTCCTCCACTCGACCACCACAGTGATCCAAACAAGGTATGTCTGCTCCACTTCCCGTTGTATTCTTGTCACATTTATTTCTGTTTTCTCTGCCGATCGGTCGACTGATCTTTGTCTTGATGTCTATCAGGTCCTCACTGAGCTGTACTCGATGCCCAATGGAGCACAGGCTCTGACTGAGGAGGGAGAAGCGAGCGTGGGCGAGAGCCAGGAGGAGGAGTGGGACTCGGACGCCGCTGAGGATGATGATGATGATGATGACGATGATGATGATGATGATGAGGACGAAGAAGATGGGACTCGGACCATCGCGCTCGGAAAGGCGGTCGAAGCTTGTCCATGACCCTGCGACTGAACGTGGCAAGGGGGTTGCGACTGTTACACAGTCGACCAAGCGCCCTTGGACCACCTCTCCGGCGCCGACTGAAAAGGCGTCGAAGCAGCCCAGGGCGGCCCCATCAAAGCCGACCAAGCTCCTGCCAAAGATGAAGGTGTCCATCCCCACCATATCAGGGTAATCATGCTGCTTAAGTCTTCTTGTTTTGTGCGAACTTTATCTCTGGTTGGCGCTGGAGTTAGTCGACTGATTCTTTGGAGTTGCAGTGCTGCTACTTCTGAGACCTCAGCCCGGGCTGACGACCATGAGATGGAGGACGCAGCAACCTCAAAACCTGGTACTATACTCTTAACACCGTTTCTAGTCGACTGACTCATGATCTCTAATTCTGATTCTTTTCTGTAGCTCCATCCAATGTTGTTATCACTCTCCCTGATGATGATGAAGATGAGGAACCGCTGAAGCACAGAAGGAGTAGGAAAGCGTCTGCCGGCAGGGTGCCCCAGGATGTGACGGTGCCTGAGACTCTGGTCGCGGAGGAGGAGAACACCACTCGACACACTGTGTCCTTCGCAGATCCACTGACGAGTGCTCTGCAGCCCTCCCTCTTCACGACGCACCACGTCCCAGAGGACCAAGCTGGCGCCGCGAAGGAGGCGATACGCCAGGCAGGGATCATGATGGAGCAGTTGAAGACCATCCGGGATGCGAGCCAGGCAGCTTACGACGCGAGTTCCGCCCTTCAAAGCAATGTTCAGGTCAGTCGACCACCGCTTGTTCTGTTAGGATATGCTATCAAAAACTTTTCTTTCCAGAATTTATAGTAATCACCCACTGGGTGTGGCGATTCAAACTCCGTGTTAGCGGGGGCACGCTGAGTGCACCCGCTGGGTGTAGTCCCCAAGGCTAAGGTCGACTGCTGGCAGTCGGCCTTAGGCTTTATAAGTTCAGTCTTTCCGTCATTCGACTATGGCGAATGGATTTCGCAAACCGGTGGGGGCACGCTGAGTGCACCCACTGGGTGTAGTCCCCAAGGCTAAGGTCGACTGCTGGTAGTCGGCCTTAGGCTTTATAAGTTCAGTCTTTCCGTCATTCGACTATGGCGAATGGATTTCGCAAACCGGTGGGGGCACGCTGAGTGCACCCACTGGGTGTAGTCCCCAAGGCTAAGGTCGACTGCTGGCAGTCGGCCTTAGGCTTTATAAGTTCAGTCTTTCCGTCATTCGACTATGGCGACTGGATTTCACAAACCGATGGGGGCACGCTGGGTGCACCCACTGGGTGTAGTCCCCGAGATTGTGGTCGACTGCTTGTAGTCGATTACAGTCTTAAAGAATACATCTTGTTTTTTTTTGAAGTTGACTGGTCGACTCTGTCTTCAATAGGATTAGTGGGGGCACGCTGAGTGCACCCAGTGGGTGTAGTCCCCGAGACTACGGTCGAATGCTTGTATTCGGCTGTAGTCTTAGAAACGCATGATTTTTCCTTTTCCACTCGGAAGTGAATTATCTTTGACATTTAGTCGATTGATTCTTTGCAGAGATCCTGTGACCTTGCGGCTCGCTACACTGAGCTGGAAAACAAGCACATTCAGCTCGAGCTGGATTTGAAGCTGGTTCAGGAGAATCTGACGAAGGCAAAGGAGGAGACCAAAGGTATGTTTGGTGAGACCTCGACGACTGCTTTTTCCCTTTATTTGTTTCAAAATCTGATCTTGCTGTAACTTGCAGGTAAGGTGAAGGAGGCCCAACAAAAAAAAGACCTTGAACTAGCTGAGAAGATCAAGCTTGCTGACGAGAAGTTAGCTTCAGTCACCAAGCTTGAACAAGAAAATACCAATCTGAAAGCTGCTCTTGGGAAGAAAAATGATCTGGAGGCCTTTCTGAGTGGTCTTGCCAAGAAGCTGTTCCTTATGCTTGAAGGTAAACCTTTACGCCCAACAATCATTTTCAACTGTGATTTTTCCATTCGACCATTGCCTTGACTCGGTGATCGCCCTTGCAGAATTTTGTCAAGACTTTGAAGAAGAGACTAGCCGCCTGGAACCAAACCTTGACCCCGTCAATTCTCCGGTGACCGACGAAGTTGCCATGAATGTTTTCCGACTGGAGTCCCGTGTTGCAGCTGTCATGGACTATCTTGCAAGGCTGAAGGTCGCCACATCTCGCATCGACTCAACGCTCTGGCCCAGGGAGACACTCCAAAACGACCTCGAGTCGCCGATGGCTCGCTTGAACACGGTCCCTGGTCGAGTGCAGGAGTGGAAAAAGTCCTCGGCTCGGTGTGGTGCAGATGTTGCTCTGTGTCTGGCCCGAGTCCACTGCAAAGATGCGCGAGAAGACAAGCTGGCGACCCTCCGGGTGGCCAACACCAAGAAACACGACTTCAGGTCCTTTATGGAAACTTTCATTGCTGCCGCCACTCGGATCGCAGATGGAATTGATCTTGATGAGTTTGTTGCACCTTCCAGACCTCCACAGGAGGGGTAAAAAACTTCTATTAAGCTCGACGCTTTAAATTTGCCTCGGTATGCCGAGTGGAGTTGTAACCGATAAACCTTAACAGGCTTAGCGCCTGAGCACTTTCGGTTCCTTTAGGTATCGTTCCGAACTTGAATTTGATGTTTGAATATGATTGCTTTTGGCTTGAAATGTCTTTTGCAGGTTCAAAGCAAGACGCTCACTGCAGTCGACTTATTCCTTAATCCACTTAGGTGAGCGTTGGGCTGCAGCTAAGCCCCCGAGTGAGGGGTTTGCTCTTCACTCGGTAGGATTTTTATATCTTAGGCGAGCACTGGGCTGCAGCTAAGCCCCCGAGCGAGAGGTTTGCTCTTCACTCGCTAGGATTTTTATATCTTAGGCGAGCACTGGGCTGCAGCTAAGCCCCCGTGCGAGAGGTTCGCTCTTCACTCGGTAGGATTTTTATATCTTAGG
>NC_041389.1:636861161-636868457 GCF_002162155.2 Triticum dicoccoides
AAGTCTGGCTTACCACTCGGTAGGATTTTGATAACTTAGGCGAGTACTTGGACTGCAGCTAAGCCTCCGAGTGGAAGTCTGGCTTACCACTCGGTAGGATTTTGATAACTTAGGCGAGTACTTGGACTGCAGCTAAGCCTCCGAGTGGAAGTCTGGCTTACCACTCGGTAGGATTTTGATAACTTAGGCGAGTACTTGGACTGCAGCTAAGCCTCCGAGTGGAAGTCTGGCTTACCACTCGGTAGGATTTTGATAACTTAGGCGAGTACTTGGACTGCAGCTAAGCCTCCGAGTGGAAGTCTGGCTTACCACTCGGTAGGATTTTATTTAATCTTAGGCGAAACGGATTTGCAGCTAAGCCTCTGAGTGGGAGCCTGGCTCACCACTCGGTAAGGATTTTTACAAACTTAGGCGAAACGGATTCGCGGCTAAGTCACCCACTGAGGGGAAAATTTTATTGGACAAAATAAAAAGTGACAAAAATTATGGAGGAACTATGACACTATTATTTTGAAATCCATGAACTACAGGAGTACTTTATTGCAACTCATCCGAGTGATAAACTTAAGTGTAAAATGGGCGGAGTAGTTCCGCGTTCCAAGCTCGGGGCTCGTCGATATTATGTTCGACATTGTAAAGACGGTACGCCCCGTTGTGGAGAACTTTGGTGACGATGAAGGGTCCTTCCCAAGAAGGAGCAAGCTTGTGATGTTTCTTTTGATCCACTCGGAGAACCAAATCTCCTTCCTGGAAGGCTCGACCCCTCACATTTCTGGCGTGGAAACGACGCAAATCTTGTTGGTAGATGGTCGATCGGATCAGAGCCATCTCCCTTTCTTCCTCTAAAAGGTCGACTGCGTCCTGCCGTGCTTGTTCAGCTTCTGCTTCGTTGTAGATCTCAACTCGAGGAGCATTGTGGAGAAGATCACTCGGCAAGACTGCTTCAGCTCCGTAGACCAAGAAGAATGGAGTTCTTCCGGTCGATCGATTAGGTGTGGTCCGCAGTCCCCAAAGCACCGAGGGAAGTTCGTCGACCCACGCTGCAGCTGCATGCTTGAGATCACGCATCAGTCGGGGTTTCAATCCCTTGAGAATCAGGCCATTGGCTCGCTCTGCTTGTCCATTCGTCTGCGGATGGGCGACTGAAGCGTAGTCGACTCGTGTGCCTTGAGAGTTGCAGAAATCTCTGAATTCCTCCGAGTCAAAGTTCGACCCATTATCCGTAATGATGCTGTGCGGGACTCCATATCTGAATATCAGTTCCCTGATGAAGCTAACAACAGTACCGGCGTCAAGGTTCTTGATTGGTTTAGCCTCAATCCACTTGGTGAACTTGTCGACTGCCAGCAGTACATGCGTGAAGCCACTTCGACCTGTTCTCAAAGGACCGACCATGTCCAACCCCCATACTGCAAAAGGCCAGACGAGTGGAATGGTCTTCAGAGCTGATGCAGGCTTGTGCGACATATTCGAGTAGAACTGACATCCCTCGCACTTATCCACTATTTCCTTTTCCATCTCATTCGCCTTTGGCCAGTAAAATCCGGCTCGGTATGCTTTGGCCACGATGGTCCGAGAGGACGCATGATGACCACAGGTCCCCGTGTGGATATCATTAAGGATGATTCGACCTTCTTCTGGTGTTATGCACTTCTGACCAACTCCAGTCGCGCTTTCTCTATATAACTGTCCTTTGATTACGGTAAAGGCTTTAGATCGACGGACGATCTGTCGAGCCTCTTCCTCATCCTGCGGAAGCTCTTTTCTCAGGATATACGCGATATACGGAACTGTCCAGTCGGGAATGACCACCAAGACCTCCATGACCAAGTCGACCACTGCTGGGACTTCAACCTCAGTCGGATCTGTGGCACTCTTGGGCTGTGGAGCTTCTTCGGTGAAAGGATCTTCTTTGACTGACGGAGCGTGTATATGCTCCAAGAACACACCACTCGGAATGGCTCCTCTCTTGGAACCTATCTTTGCTAGATCATCAGCTGCTTGATTTTTCAGTCGGGGTATATGATGGAGCTCCAACCCCTCGAACTTCTTTTCCAGCTTCCTCACTGCACTGCAGTATCCAGTCATGGCTGGGCTTCTCAGGTCCCACTCCTTCATCACTTGGTTGACCACTAAATCTGAATCGCCATAGACCATCAGGCGACGGACGCCGAGTGAAATGGCCATGCGCAATCCGTATAAGAGGGCCTCATACTCTGCCTCATTGTTGGAGGAATCAAAGTGAATCTGGAGCACATATCTGAGCTTATCTCCTCTGGGGGAAACCAGGACAACCCTAGCACCGGAACCATTCAACATCTTAGAGCCATCAAAAAACATGGTCCAATGCTCCGAGTGAACTTCAGTCGGCTGCTGCTGTTCAATCCACTCGGCGAGGAAATCTGCTATTGCCTGGGACTTAATGGCTTTCTTTGCCTCAAACTTGATATCAAGGGGAAGAAGTTCAATCGCCCATTTCGCCACTCGACCAGTTGCATCTCTGTTGTGCAAAATCTCTGATAGTGGAGGGTCGCTGACGACTGTGATGGAATGATCAGAGAAATAATGAGCAACCTTCTTTGTGGTCATGTATATTCCATACACAAGCTTCTGATAATGAGGATATCTCTGCTTGGATGGAGTCAAGACTTCAGACAAATAATACACTGGGCGCTGAACTTTGAAAGCTTTTACTTCTTCTTCCCGCTCGACCATAAGCACTATACTGACGACTTCTCCTGTGGATGCGATATAAAGCAACAGAGGCTCTTTGCTGATTGGAGCAGCAAGCACCGGCTGGGTGGAGAGCAGAGCTTTTAGCTCGGCAAACGCTGCATCAGCTTCTGGAGTCCACTCGAACTTGTCTGCCTTCTTCATTAGTCGGTAAAGAGGCAATGCCTTTTCACCGAGTCGTGAGATGAATCGACTTAATGCGGCCAAGCATCCAGTAAGCTTCTAGACATCGTGCACTCGCACAGGGCGTTTCATTCGGAAACGAGAAAACCGAGTAACTTGCCACCGGGAACTCCGAATGTGCACTTTGATGGATTGAGCTTGATATCATACCTTCTGAGGTTGGCAAATGTTTCGGCGAGGTCAGCGAGCAGGTCGGAACCTTTTCGTGACTTGACGACGATATCATCCATATACGCTTCCACATTCCGACTGATTTGAGTGAGTAGACACTTCTGAATCATTCGCATAAATGTGGCTCCGGCATTCTTGAGGCCGAATGGCATGGTGATATAGCAGAAGCACCCGAAAGCTGTTTTTACCTCGTCGGGTCCGTACAGACGGATCTGGTGGTACCCGGAGTAGGCGTCTAGAAAAGACAATCTCTCGCATCCCGCAGTCGAGTCAACAATTTGATCTATGCGAGGGAGAGGAAAATGATCTTTCGGGCAGGCCCGGTTGATGTGCTTGAAATCAATGCACATTCGGAGCGATTTGTCCTTCTTAGGAACCATGATGACATTAGCGAGCCATTCGGAGTGGTATATCTCTCGGATAAATCCTGCCGCCAACAGTCGAGCCACTTCCTCACCAATGGCTTTTCTCTTCTGGACGGCGGACCGCCGAAGATGCTCTTTGACTGGTTTTGCTGATGAGTCGACTCTTAGGCGATGCTCAGCCAGTCCCCTGGGAACACCTGGCATGTCAGCGGGCTTCCATGCAAAAATGTCCCAGTTCTCACGGAGGAACTGGATGAGCGCTTCTTCCTATTTCGGGTCGAGTGTTGTGGAGATGTGGGTCGGGGCTGCATCGGGGTCGGTCGGGTGAATGTGAACAGGCTTCGTCTCACTGGACGACTGAAATGCAGATTCTGTGGCGGGTTTCTTGGATCGCAGCAAATCACTCGGATCTGCGTTTTGCTTGTATTCTTCAAACTCGACCACTGTCACCTGGGAATCAACAATCTTTGAGCCCTTGTGAAAGCACTCTTCTGCCTTTTTCCGATCACCGGTTACAGTGATCACTCCTTTGGGGCCGGGCATCTTCAATTTGAGGTACACGTAACATGGTCGAGCCATGAACCGTGCATAAGCTGGTCTCCCCAAAATGGCATGATATGCACTCTGAAAATCCACGACCTCAAATGTCAACTTCTCTTTGCGAAAATGTTTCGAATCACCAAACACCAAGTCCAGAGCTATTTGGCCGAGTGACTCGGCTTTCTTCCCTGGTATAACTCCATGAAAGCTCATGTTACTGGTGCTCAGTCGGGACATCGGAATGCCCATTCCTTTCAGTGTGTCTGCATACAACAAATTCAGCCCACTACCACCGTCCATCAGCACTTTTGTCAGTCGAGTGCCTTCGACAACTGGATCGACCACCAAAGCTTGCCTCCCAGGAGTGGCAATATGAGTCGGGTGATCAGATTGGTCAAATGTGATGGGTGTTTGGGACCATCTCAGATAATTTGCTTTTGCTGGGGTAACCATGTTCACCTCGCGATTAATGACTTTCAATCGACTCTTGCTTTCCGCATTTGCAAAGATCATCAGAGTGGAGTTGACATGCGGATATCCTTCCTCACTGTCCTCCTTGTCTTCGGCCTTGTCCGACTCCTTTTCCTTGTCTTTAGACTGTTTTCCTTGAAACTGCTGGATCAGGAGTCGACATTGGCGAGTGGTATGCTTTGGGTAAATGATATTCCCCTCTTCGTCTTTCTTCGTGTGGATGTGACACGGCATATCCATCACATCGTTCCCTTCTTTATCCTTTACCTTCTTAGGGTTCCAGGATCCTTTTGGTTTCCCTTTAAACTTTCCATGAGTCACGGCCAGAGCCTCTCCAGGAGCTGCCGGTTCAGCCTTCCGCTTCTGTTTCCGACTGGTGTTTCCCTTCTCCGACTGGCTCGGCTTGTGCTTGCCGCTTCGGAGTCGGTCTTCTTCGTCGCCGTTGGCGTACTTGGTAGCAATTTCCATCATCCGACTCAAGGTCATGTCTCCGGTTTGACCAAATTTCAAACTCAATTCTCTGTTCTTGACACCATCCTTGAAGGCGCAGACTGCCTGATGATCAGACACATTCTCCACAGTATGGTGCAAAGTGATCCATCTCTGAATATACTCCCTGAGAATCTCATTGGTCTTCTGCACGCAGACTTGCAGCTCCGTCAATCCAGCCGGTCGCTTGCAAGTTCCTTCAAACATTCTGACGAACACTCGGGAGACATCTTCCCAAGTGTAAATGCTGCTAGGAGGTAACTGATTCAACCACGCT
Organism: Triticum dicoccoides; assembly: GCF_002162155.2. Classification (NCBI taxonomy): domain Eukaryota; kingdom Viridiplantae; phylum Streptophyta; class Magnoliopsida; order Poales; family Poaceae; genus Triticum; species Triticum dicoccoides. The sequence goes on from NC_041389.1 coordinate 636,866,391, forward strand.
CTGGCAGAACCTTCCAACATGAGGGGCAAATGCTTCATGGCCACCTCGTCATTCCCACCACCAATCTGAACCGCCACTCGGTAGTCCTCAAGCCAAGTTTCAGGCTTAGACTCACCGGTGAACTTGCTGACTCCTGTTGCCAACCTGAAATTGGGAGGAATCACTGCGGCTCTGATAGCTCTGCTGAAACATTCTGGACCAGAAACGTGCACTCGACTGCTCGTGGGCGCATCTCTGTCGAGTCCACCTCGATGGGCTCTGTTCCGGTCGACCAAGCCTTGCACGATAATGGATCGCGCGTCGAAGCCTGGTTCTCTGTGGTCGACTGGAACTCTTCGCCTCGCACTGAGCTGACGTCTGTCATCTTGCTGCCGACGAGCGTAAGACCCACCCCTCGGAGGGGAAGTGGGCACTCGACGCCTATCATCTCGGTCGTGTCGGTCTCCATATTGGTCTCGCCGATTCTCGCGCCCTTCACGCCGCCGAGGCGATCCGGGATTGTGAGCCGACTGAACCTTATTTGCAGCGACGGATCGACTGTGAATTCTGTTGCGTGACTGCGACACGGCTGAATTCTGATCTCCTGCTGCCCGGAGAAGATCCCTGATCTGCATCAAGCCTCTGCCAGCTTCCGACTGAGAGGGCTAGATGGACTCTGCTATACGGGTCGCATCTGCTAAATTCTGGATTGGGGATCGATATACCTGAGTCGGCGGGAAGAGTTGACGTCGATTGGCGTCGGGATCTCGTTGCCACGCGCGCTCGTCGAGTGCTCGCTGAATATTCTCCATGCGAGCGCGTTCGGCCAAATTGGCCAAACGTGCCTCCTCCAAGGCGCGAGCCTCGGGGGTTTCTCCTGCGATGGGAGTATGCAGGGCATCGATGTTCCTGCGGCGAAGTTCCTCTCTTTGCAGAGAGTCGAGTGGCTCGGGCTGGTACTCTTCGTGGTCTCGTGCGGGGTCGCCTCCGTCGCCTGCCCCACCATCACGGGCGAAGCCAGGGGGGCTGCGAGGCCCGTCGACCATCAGGATTTCCGCTGCTGGATCACTGCTATCGCATTCGGATGCAGTCCCTACAGAGCCAGTCGACAGATCGAACAGGCCGTAGAGAGATTCGTCGGGCTCGATTGCCGCAACTTGGGTGGTGGCCGTCTGGCGAGCCACCGCGTGTCTCACCCATCGCTGAAGCCTCGACCGACCCGAGTGCTTGCACTGGCGGGAGACCGGGAGGGTGGTCGATAGGGGAGTCGACCGATATGGGGTCGACGGTTGCCGCAACAGAACGCCGCGGGACATGCGCGAAAATGCGTCGCACCGCGGACGGGGAGCGCATCGACGTCGAGTGGAGCCTCCTAGAGCCAGGCGGAGTCGTCGGCGACGAAGGTGAGAGCACCGAGACGAATCTCTCGACCCTCGACCAAAACTCCAGCAGCTACCATGATGAAAGTACTCGGAAGAATCGCAACTTCTCCACAAAATCGCTAAAACACCGGCCCCACGGTGGGCGCCAACTGTCGTGGATCTAAATCTGACAGTAGAGTGGGGGGTAGGTATGGAGAGGCAAGGTCCTAGCTATGGAGAGGTTGTAAACACAAGAGATGTACGAGTTCAGGCCCTTCTCGGAGGAAGTAAAAGCCCTACGTCTCGGAGCCCGGAGGCGGTCGAGTGGATTATGTGTATATAGATTACAGGGTGCCGAAACCCCTCTGCCTGTGGAGGGGGGTGGCTTATATAGAGTGCGCCAGGACCCCAGCCAACCCACGTAATGAAGGGTTTAAGGTACATTAAGTCCGGGGCGTTACTGGTAACGCCCCACATAAAGTGTCTTTACTATCATAAAGTCTACTTAATTACAGACCGTTGCAGTGCAGAGTGCCTCTTGACCTTCTGGTGGTCGAGTGAGTCTTCGTGGTCGAGTCCTTGAAGTCAGTCGAGTGAGTCCCTCGTAGGTTGACTGGAAGGTGATCTCTTCTAAGGGTGTCCTTGGGCAGGGTACTTAGATCAGGTCTGTGACCCTACCCTAGGTACATGACTCCATCAGAGGGGGCAGCCATGTGGAGCCCCCCCC
>NC_041389.1:636868874-637050223 GCF_002162155.2 Triticum dicoccoides
TTGTTTAGCCATGTGCGGTGCCCCCTCCACAGATTTCCACCTCGGTCATATCGTTGTAGTGCTTAGGCGAAGCCCTGCGTCGGTAACTTCATCATCAACGTCATCACGCCGTCGTGCTGACGAAACTCTCCCTCAGCCTCAACTGGATCAAGAGTACAAGTGCCTCACCGAGCTGAACGTGTGCAGATCATGGAGGTGTCGTGCGTTAGGTACTTGATCGGTTTGATCACGAAGACGTTCGTCTACATCAACCGCGTTTCTTAACGCTTCTGCTTTCGGTCTATGAGGGTACGTAGACATACTCTTCCCTTCTTGTTGCTATGCATCATCTAGATGGATGTTGCATGTGCATAGGATTTTTTTTTTGAAATTACTATGTTCCCTAACAATAATCTAGTTCACTCCCGGTTCCTGAGGCGCGGGCGGTGGACACCCAAAGAGAAGGAACAATCAGAGGATCATAGCTTGGGTGAGATCCCCGAAAAACCTGCTAGGTATTAGAGAACATGACATCCATAGTTGCCATGTAGCGATGGACGTGCTCGTCCTCCTCCCTGACACGGCGACGTACCAACTCCGGCGGGGCCGGCTCCCTCTGCACTAAAAGTGGCCCACGCTGTTGGAAATATGTCCTAGAGGCAATAATAAAATGATTATTATTATATTTCCTTGTTCATGATACTTGTCTATTATTCATGCTATAATTGTGTTATCCGGAAATCGTAATACATGTGTGAATACATAGACCACAACATGCCCCTAGTGAGCCTCTAGTTGACTAGCTCGTTGATCAACAGATGGTCATGGTTTCCTGACTATGGACATTGGATGTCATTGATAACGGGATCACATCATTAGGAGAATGATGTGATGGACAAGACCCAATCCTAAGCATAGCACAAGATCGTGTAGTTCGTTTGCTAGAGCTTTTCTAATGTCAAGTATCATTTCCTTAGACCATGAGATCGTGTAACTCCCGGATACCGTAGGAGTGCTTTGGGTGTACCAAATGTCACAACGTAACTGGGTGGCTATAAAGGTATACTACAGGTATCTCCAAAAGTGTCTGTTGGGTTGACACGTATCGAGACTGGGATTTGTCACTCCGTATGAAGGAGATGTATCTCTGGGCCCACTCGATAATGCATCATCATAATAAGCTCAATATGACCAAGTGGTTGGTCACGGGATCATGCATTACGTGACGAGTAAAGTGACTTGCCGGTAACGAGATTGAACGAGGTATTGGGATACCGATGATCGAATATCGGGCAAGTAACGTACCGATTGACAAAGGGAATTGTATACGGGATTACTTGAATCCTCGACATCGTTGTTCATCCGATGAGATCATCGTGGAACATGTAGGAGCCAACATGGGTATCCAGATCTTGCTGTTAGTTATTGGCCGGAGAGCTGTCTCGGTCATGTCTGCGTGATTCCCGAACCCGTAGGGTCTACACACTTAAGGTTCGGTGATGCTAGGTTTATTAGGAAGACTTGTATGTGATTAACGAATGTTGTTCGGAGTCCCAGATGAGATCTCGGACGTCACGAGGAGTTCCAGAATGGTCCGGAGGTGAAGATTTATATATGGGAAGTTGTAATACGGTCACCGGAAAGTTTTGGGGTCATACTGGTATTGTACCAGGGCCACCGGACGGAAGGGTTTCGGGGCTCCACCAGGAGGGGCCACCTCTCCCGGACGGCCACATGGGCCATGGAAGGAAGGGAACCTGCCCCCAGAGGGCTGGGCGCATCCCCCCCTTGGGCCCATGCGCCTAGGGTTGGGGGGGGGGAAACCCTAAGGGGGGCGCCCCCCTTGCTTGGGGGGCAAGTCCCCCCCTTGGCCGCCCCCCTCTAGATCTCATATAGAGGGGGTCGGCCCCCTTCCTCCTCCCCCTATAAATAGAGGGGCGAGGGGAGGGATGCAGACACACCACCAAGGCGCAACCCCTCCCCTCCCCAACACCTCTCCTCCTCCGCAGACGCTTGGCGAAGCCCTGCCGGAGTACTGCCTCTCCATCAGCACCACGCCGTCGTGCTACTGCTGGAGCTCTCCTCCTCAACCTCTCCATCCTCCTTGCTGGATCAAGGCACGGGAGACGTCTTCGCTCCATACGTGTGTTGAACGCGGAGGTGCCGTCCGTTCGGCACTAGGATCTTCGGTGATTTGGATCACGATGAGTACGACTCCATCAACCCTGTTCTCTTGAATGCTTCCGCTCGCGATCTACAAGGGTATGTAGATGCACTCCTATCTCTCTCGTTGCTAGATGACTCCATAGATTGATCTTGGTGATGCATAGAACTTTTTTATTTTCTGCAACGATCTCCAACAGTGGCATCATGAGCTAGGTCTATGCGTAGTTTCTATGCACGAGTAGAACACAATTTTGTTGTGGGCATATATTTTTTCAATTTACTTGCCACTACTAGTCTTATCTTGTTGCGGCGGCTTCGTGGGATGAAGCGGCCCGGACCGACCTTACACGTACACTTATGTGAGACAGGTTCCACCGACTGACATGCACTAGTTGCATAAGGTGGCTAGCGGGTGTCTGTCTCTCCCACTTTAGTTGGATCGGATTCGATGAAAAGGGTCCTTATGAAGGGTAAATGGAAATTGGCATATCACGTTGTGGTTTTGGCATAGGTAAGAAATGTTCTTGCTAGAACCCTATAGCAGCCACGTAAAAACTTGCAACAACAATTAGAGGACGTCTAACTTGGTTTTGCAGCATATGCCTTGTGATGTGATATGGCCAAAAGGATGTGATGAATGAAATATATGTGATGTATGAGATTGATCATGTTCTTGATAGGAATCACGACTTGCATGTCGATGAGTATGACAACCGGCAGGAGCCATAGGAGTTGTCTTTATTTATTGTATGACCTGCGTGTCACTTCATAACGCCATGTAATTACTTTACTTCTTTGCTAAACCGTTAGCCATAGTAGTAGAAGTAATAGTTGGCGAACAACTTCATGGAGACACGATGATGGAGATCATGGTGTCATGCCGGTGACGAAGATGATCATGGCGCCCCGAAGATGGAGATCAAAGGAGCAATATGATATTGGCCATATCATGTCACTATTTGATTGCATGTGATGTTTATCATGTTTTTGCATCTTATTTTCTTAGAATGACGTTAGTAAATAAGATGATCCCTCATAAAAATTTCAAGAAAGTGTTCCCCCTAACTGTGCGCCGTTGCGAAAGTTCGTTGTTTCGAAGCACCACGTGATGATCGGGTGTGATAGATCCTAATGTTAACATACAATGGGTGTAAGACAGATTTACACATGCAAAACACTTAGGTTGACTTGACGAGCCTGGCATGTACAGACATGGCCTCGGAACACAAGAGACTGAAAGGTCGAACATGAGTCATATAGAAGATACGATCAACATGAAGATGTTCACCGATGATGACTAGTCCGTCTCACGTGATGATCGGACACGGCCTAGTTGACTCGGATCATGGATCACTTAGATGACTAGAGGGATGTCTATCTGAGTGGGAGTTCATTAAATAATTTGATTAGATGAACTTAATTATCATGAACTTAGTCTAAAATGTTTGCAATATGTCTTGTATATCAAATGGCCCATGCTAATGTTGCCCTCAACTTCAACGCGTTCCTAGAGAAAACCAAGCTGAAAGACGATGGCAGCAACTATACGGACTAGGTACGGAACTTGAGGATCATCCTCATAGCTGCCAAAAGAGCATATGTCCTAGATGCACCGCTAGGTGAAGCACCCATTTTCCCAGCAACTCAAGACGTTATGAACGCCTGGCAGTCGCGCAGTGATGATTACTCCCTGGTTCAGTGCGGCATGCTTTATAGCTTAGAACCGGGGCTCCAAAAGCGTTTTGAGCAGCACGAAGCATATGAGATGTTCCAAGAGCTGAAAATGATTTTCCAAGCTAATGCCTGGGTTGATAGATATGATGTCTCCGACAAGTTCTACAGTTGTAAGATGGAGGAGAATAGTTCTGTCAGCGAGCACATACTCAAAATGTCTTGTTTGCATAACTGCTTGTCTCAGCTGGGAGTTAACCTCCCGGATGACGCGGTCATTGACAAAATCCTTTAGTCGCTCCCACCTAGCTACAAGAGCTTTGTGACGAACTACAATATGCAGGGGATGGTGAAAACTATTCCTGAGGTATTTTCAATGCTGAAATCAGCGGAGGTAGAAATCAAAAAGGAACATCAAGTGTTGATGGTCAATAAAACTACTAGTTTCAAGAAAGGCAAGGGTAAAAAGAACTTCAAGAAGGACGACAAGGGAGTTGCTGCGCCCGGTAAGCCAGTTGCCGGGAAGAATCCAAAGCATGGACCCAAACCTGAGACTGGGTGCTTTTATTGCAAGGGAAGCGGACACTGGAAGCGGAACTGCCCCAAATACTTAGCGGACAAGAAGGCCGGCAACACTAAAGGTATATGTGATATACATGTAATTGATGTGTACCTTACCAGTACTCATAGTAGCTCCTGGGTATTTGATACCGGTGCGGTTGTTCATATTTGTAACTCAAAACAGGAGCTGTGGAATAAATGGAGACTGGCGAAGGACGAGGTGACGATGCGCGTCGGGAATGGTTCCAAGGTCGATGTGATCTCCGTCGGCACGCTACCTCTACATTTACCTACGGGATTTGTTTTAAACCTCAATAATTGTTATTTAGTGCCAGCTTTGAGCATGAACATTGTATCTGGATCTCGTTTAATATGAGATGGCTACTCATTTAAATCGGAGAATAATGGTTGTTCTATTTATATGAGAGATATGTTTTATGGTCATGCCCCGCTGATCAATGGTTTGTTCTTAATGAATCTCGAACGTGATGTTACACATATTCATAGTGTGAATACCAAAAGATGTAATATTGATAATGATAGTCCCACACATCTGTGGCACTGCCGCCTTGGTCACATTGGTGTCAAACGCATGAAGAAGCTCCATACAGATGAACTTTTGGAGTCTCTGGATTTTGAATCATTTGACACGTGCGAACCATGCCTCATGGGTAAAATGACCAAGACTCCGTTCTCCGGAACAATGGAGCAAGCAACCAACTTATTGGAAATTATACATACTGATGTGTGCGGTCCAATGAGCGTTGAGGCTCGCGGTGGCTATCGTTATGTTCTCACGCTCACTGTTGACTTGAGTAGATATGGGTATGTTTACTTGATGAAACACAAATCTGAGACATTTGAAAAGTTCAAGGAATTTCAGAATGAGGTAAAGAATCAACGTGACAGAAAAATAAAGTTCTTACGATCAGATCATGGGGGAGAATATTTAAGTCACGAGTTTGGTACGCACTTAAGGAAATGTGGAATTGTTTCACAACTCACGCCGCCTGGAACACCTCAGCGAAATGGTGTGTCCGAACATCGTAATCGCACTCTATTGGATATGGTGCAGTCTATGATGTCTCTTACCGATTTACCGCTATCATTTTGGGGATACGCTTTAGAGACAGCTACATTCACTTTAAATAAGGCACTGTCTAAATCCGTTGTGATGACACCGTATGAATTATGGTTTGGAAAGAAACCTAAGCTGTCGTTCCTAAAAGTTTGGGGATGTGATGCTTATGTCAAGGAACATCAACCTGAAAAGCTCAAACCCAAGTCGAAAAAATGCGTCTTCATAGGATTCCCTAAGGAAACCATTGGGTATACCTTCTACCTAAGATCCAAATGCAAGATTTTCATTGCCAAGAATGGGTCCTTTCTGGAGAAAGAGTTTCTCTCAAAAGAAATAAGTGGGAGAAAGGTGGAACTTGATGAAGTACTACCTCTTGAACCGGTAAGTAGCGCAACTTAGGAAGATGATCCCGTGGTGCCTACACCGACTGGAGAGAAAGTTAATGATGATGATCAAGGTACTTCGGATCAAGTTACTACTGAACTTCGTAGGTCCACAAGGACACATTCCACACCAGAATGGTATGGCAACCGTGTCCTGGAAATCATGTTGTTAGACAATGGTGAACCTTCAAACTATGAAGAAGCGATGGCGGGCCCAGATTCCAACAAATGGCTAGAAGCCATGCAATCCGAGATGGGATCCATGTATGAAAACAAAGTATGGACTTTGATAGACTTGCCCGATGATCGGCGAGTGATAGAAAACAAATGGATCTTTAAGAAGAAGACGAAGCGGATGGTAATGTTACCATCTATAAAACTCGTATTGTCGCTAAGGGTTATCGGCAAGCTCAAGGGGTTGACTACGATGAGACTTTCTCTCCCGTAGCGAAGCTGAAGTCCGTCCGAATCATTTTGGCAATTGCCGCATACTATGATTATGAGATATGGCAAATGGACGTCAAAACGGCATTCCTTAACGGCTATCTTAAGGAAGAACTATATATGATGCAGCCGGAAGGTTTTGTCGATCCTAAGAATGCTAACAAGGTATGCAAGCTCCAGTGATCCATTTATGGGCTGGTGCAAGCATCTCGGAGTTGGAACATTCGCTTTGATGAGATGATCAAAGCGTTTGGGTTTATGCAGACTTATGGAGACGCCTGTGTTTACAAGAAAGTGAGTGGGAGCTCTGTAGCATTTCTCATATTATATGTGGATGACAGACTTTTGATGGGCAATGATATAAAACTTTTGGACAGCATAAAGGCCTACTTGAATAAGTGTTTTTCAATGAAGGACCTTGGAGAAGCTGCTTATATATTAGGCATCAACATCTATAGAGATAGATCGAGACACCTCATAGGTCTTTCACAAGCACATACCTTGACAAGATATTGAAAAAGTTCAATATGGACCAGTCCAAGAAGGGGTTCTTGCCTGTGTTGCAAGGCGTGAAATTGAGCTCAACTCAATCCCCGACCACGGCAGAAGATAAAGAAAAGATGAGTGTCATCCCCTATGCCTCGGCCATAGGGTCTATTATGTATGCCATGCTGTGTACCAGACCTGATGTAAACCTTGCCGTAAGTTTGGTTGCAAGACACCAAAGTAATCCCGGCATGGAACACTGGACATCGGTCAAGAATATCCTAAAGTACCTGAAAAGGACTAAGGATATGTTTCTCGTTTATGGAGGTGACGAAGAGCTCATCGTAAAGGGTTACGTCGATGCTAGCTTCGACACAGATCTGGATGACTCTAAGTCACAAACCGGATACATGTATATTTTGAATGGTGGGGCAGTAAGCTGGTGCAGTAGCAAGCAAAGCGTCGTGGCGGGATCTACATGTGAAGCGGAGTACATGGCAGCCTCGGAGGCAGCGCATGAAACAATCTGGATGAAGGAGTTCATCACCGACCTAGGAGTCATACCCAATGCGTCGGGGCCGATCATTCTCTTCTATGACAACACTGGAGCTATTGCCCTTGCCAAGGAGCCCAGGTTTCACAAGAAGACCAGGCACATCAAGCGTCGCTTCAACTCCATTCATGAAAATGTTCAAGATGGAGACATAGATATTTGCAAAGTGCATACGGATCTGAATGTCGCAGATCCGTTGACTAAACCTCTTCTGTGAGCAAAACATGATCAACACCAGTACTCTATGGGTGTTCAATTCATCACAATGTAACTAGATTATTGACTCTAGTGCAAGTGGGAGACTGTTGTAAATATGCCCTAGAGGCAATAATAAAATGATTATTATTATATTTCCTTGTTCATGATAATTATCTATTATTCATGCTATAATTGTGTTATCCGGATATCGTAATACATGTGTGAATACATAGACCACAACATGTCCCTAATGAACCTCTAGCTGACTAGCTCGTTGATCAACAGATAGTCATGGTTTCCTGACTATGGACATTGGATGTCATTGATAACGCGATCACATCATTAGGAGAATGATGTGATGGACAAGACCCAATCGTAAGCATAGCACAAGATCGTGTAGTTCGTTTGCTAGAGCTTTTCTAATGTCAAGTATCATTTCCTTAGACCATGAGATCGTGTAACTACCGGATACCATAGGAGTGCTTTGGGTGTACCAAAAGTCACAACGTAACTGGATGGCTATAAAGGTATACTACAGGTATCTCCGAAAGTGTCTGTTGGGTTGACACGGATCGAGACTGGGATTTGTCACTCCGTATGATAGAGAGGTATCTCTGGGCCCACTCGGTAATGCATCATCATAATGAGCTCAATATGACCAAGTGGTTGGTCACGGGATCATGCATTATGTGACGAGTAAAGTGACTTGCCGGTAACAAGATTGAACGAGGTATTGGGATACCGACGATCGAATCTCGGGCAAGTAACGTACCGATTGACAAAGGGAATTGTATACGGGATTACTTGAATCCTCGACATCGTGGTTCGTCCGATGAGATCATTGTGGAACATGTAGGAGCCAACATGGGTATCTAGATCCCGTTGTTCATTTTTGGCCGGAGAGCTGTCTCGGTCATGTCTGCGTGATTCCCGAACCCGTAGGGTCTACACACTTAAGGTTCGGTGACGCTAGGGTTATTAGGAAGACTTGTATGTGATTAATGAATGTTGTTCGGAGTCCCGAATGAGATCCCGGATGAGATCCCGGATGTCATGAGGAGTTCCGGAATGGTACGGAGGTGAAGATTTATATGTGGTAAGTTGTAATATGGTCACCGGAAAGTTTCGGAGTCATACCGATATTGTACCGGGGCCACCGGAAGGGTTCCGGGGGTCCACCGGGAGGGGCCACCTCTCCTGGACGGCCTCATGGGCCGTGGAAGGAAGGGAACCAGCCCCTAGAGGGCTGTGCGCATCCCCTTCTTGGGCCCATGCGCCTAGGGTTGGGGGGGAAACCCTAAGGGGGGCGCCCCCCTTGCTTGGTGGGCAAGTCCCCCCCTTGGCCGCCCCCCTCTAGATCTCATCTAGAGGCGGCCGGCCCCCTTCCTCTTCCCCCTATAAATAGAGGGGCGAGGTGAGGGCTGCACACACACCTCCAAGGCGCAGCCCCTCCCCTCCCCAACACCTCTCCTCCTCCGCAGACGCTTGGCGAAGCCCTGCCGGAGTACTGCCTCTCCATCACCACCATGCCGTCGTGCTGCTGCTGGAGCTCTCTTCCTCAACCTCTCCCTCATCCTTGTTGGATCAAGGCGCGGGAGACGTCTCCGCTCCGTACGTGTGTTGAACGCGGAGGTGTCGTCCGTTCGGCACTAGGATCTTCGGTGATTTGGATCACGACGAGTACGACTCCATCAACCCCGTTCTCTTGAACGCTTCCGCTCGCAATCTACAAGGGTATGTAGATGCACTCCTATCTCTTTCGTTGCTAGATGACTCCATAGATTGATCTTGTTGATGCGTAGAATTTTTTTTATTTTCTGCAACAATCTCCAACACACGCGAACGCCACCAAAGGAGCTCCGGGTCGACGATGGGACCCAGGGCCGGGTTCGTCACCAAGCACGGTGCACCCTTGAAGGTAGCACCTCCCAATGCCAGCCCAATAGAGCTCAGTTCCGGACATGGCTCCTCTGAAGCAGGACGTTGTCGTAAACGGGTCGACGGCGAGGATGTAGGCCGGGCATCGTTGACGTTGAGAACAAATACTATATGCAAATTAATATATATGATCAATTAATATATATGATCAAATACAATGTTGCATATGTCAAAATTCAAACTCTGACATATATGATATCTAGCTAGCTATAATTCATCTAACATTAATATATCTAGCTAATTCATCTAACATTTGACACAAGTATAAAAAACTAATTCATCTAACATTAATATATCTAATTCATCTATAACTAAAAGTATAAAAAACTAATTCATCTAACATCTCTATCTAGCTAATTCATCTAACATTTGACATAAATTAATCTAATATTCCTATATAATTGATCTAACATTTGACATTAATATATCTAATTCGATCATCTAATGAACAGTTTGACATTAATCTACTTCATCTAGCTAGTTAAAACTTTGACGTTAATCTAAAAAACAAAAAACAGAAAATAAGTAAAAAAATGTGTGCATGTGTGTGTGTGCGTGTATGTTTGTGTGTGTGTGTGTGTGTGTGTGTGCGGTCGGGGGCTCGATAAGGCACGGCCATGGCGCGCAGAGCAGGCTCACAACGCAGGGCGATAGGGGCGGCGACGGGGGGGGCGGCGATCGATGGGCGCGGTGTAACATCCCAAATTTTCAATTTGGAATGTTATACATAGGTCATCATATGCACATCATATTTTATTTGCATTTTGGTTGTGATCCTAAAAATCCTAGGCAACTCAAGGACCCACGGAGAGAGTTGGGGATTTCTTTTCCTTTCATATTTGAATTTTCTCAAATATTGAAAAGACGATCATTTTGGTTTTAATTATTTCTCTCTCCAAAAATACTTCATATTAACATATATGAGAGGAGATAATATGACTTGTCCAAAATAAATGAAATTTTGGAGGAAAAATGTTAAAATCAAATAAATAATTCTTTTTGGATTTTATTGATATTTTATTTGAATTAGAAAAAAATATGCATTTTACAAAATTACATTTTTAGGCCAAGAAAATGTTCACTTTGTTATCAATATTTTATTTAGATGGTGAAAATTGTTTTTGGCATTTTTGCAAATTCTTTTATATTTTTTTCGGACTTACTTTCGGTGGAATTTTATTTAAAAAAAATGTTTCGGACCGAACAGGGCCGAAGGCCCAGCCGGCCCATAGCAGCGCCACAGCCGTCGCCGCCGTGGCCGAGTCGGCTACCACCACCGCCCAGCCCCTTCGTCAAGCAAGCCCAGCTCCCTCCCCCTCTTAAATAGCAGCCGCCGCCGCCCCACTTCGCCACCAGCCCAGCCCCGCAAGCCGCATCAAGCAGTGCCGCAGCCGCCGCTGCCTGCCGCCGCCGCCCCACACCACCTGCTGCCGCCACCCCACGCCGCCTCGTGCCGCACCGCCGCCTCGCCCGCACCTCGCGTCGCCCCCGCCGTCGCATGCCCCGCCTCGCCGGAATCCGAGCCGCCGCCGTCGGATCTCGCTGCCCCGGTTTTTTTTGGTTTTTATGTAGACGTGGATTGGGTTTACTTAATTTCCATGCTATGCTTATAGACGTGGATTGGGTTTGAGTGTATCCGTGACAGATGTGAGATTATTATTTAATGGTTAACTTAAGGTGGCTACTTAAATACACATCTGGGTGGATTGGTTGCAGGCACCTGGAGAATCCAGTGTTGTCCTAGGATATCCCAGAGTATCTGTGTGAGCATCCTATGGTTCGCCACCTAGGCTCAAAGGGATCATAAGATTATTCATGCTAGAAACTTCCGTGTGCAGCCACAAGCTATTATGGGCTCTAGCATAGTTGAGTATGTTGCATGACCTCTTTCAGTGGTGGGCTAGCAGATGTAGGGGAAAGTAGGTGTAACTGTCCACCCAGAGTAAAGAGTTAATGTTTCTGAAAGACCGTGTCTTGGTCATCCGTTTCTCAAACATCATGTAGTGCGAGAAATCCAACGGAGGAGATCGAGTCTTGTGGGAAAAAGTGCACAAACCTCTGAAGAGTGTACAAACTAATCATGGTTAGCCGTGTCCCTGGTTATGGACAATCTTGAGTATCTGGTTCTTGGATTATCATGTTGATATCATCACTCTAAATTAATTTGTTGGGTTATTAATACTGCTTAATTGGGATTGAGTTCAAGGAACCTTCTCAATGTTTAACAACTACCATGATAGTAAATAAAATATATTCCTTTGTTGTAGGGGGAAATTGGCTTTTTGCAAAACATTATAACCATAGAGCCTCCACCAGCCATATATGCATGTAGTGATAGCATTTATCTTATTCATTGCTCTACTGTGAACCATTGCCAGCATATTCCATGTGCTGACCCATTTCGGGCTGCAGCGTATCATGTTGCAGACTTCTCAGACAAAGAGTAAGGTGCGCTAGGTCGTTGCCGTGCACTCAGCTATGCTGTTGGAGTTGATGGACGCACTTTATCGTCCAAGCTTTTCGTTGTTATCTTATTTAGATGGCCTTAAGCCATAATTATTGTAATAAGTTCTGTCTTGAGACTATCGATGTAATAAGTGTGTGATTGCTACTGTGTTATAAATCCTTCAAGTATTGTGTGTGTCAGCATTACCGATCCAGGGATGACACTTAAGGACAGAGATTTCACCGTCTGAGGTAGGATCGCTACACGCGGCGATGGGGTGGCAGCGTACGGGGCGGCGCGAGACGCGGTGACGACGTACGGCAGGGACAGCGACGGGGACGGGCCGGGGCGGTGACGGGGACGGGGGCGACAACAGGGACGGCGACGGCGCGTGACGGGGACGGCGATGGCAATGGGGCGCAACAGGGGCGGAGTACGGGGCAGCAGTGACGTCGAAGCAGAGGAGGAGAGGAAGTGGGAGAAGAAACTGCAAAATTTCATAAGTGCTATATTATATAGGAGGGGCCTTTAGTACCGGTTGGAGCCACCAATCGGTACTAAAGGTCAAATTTGGCCAGGCCAAGCGGTGGGAAGCGACCCCCGACCCTTTAGTATCAGATCGTGTCTGCAACCGGTACTAAAGACGCCCCTTTAGTACCGGTTGGAGCCACGACCCGGTACTAAAGGGGGTGCACTGGCCCAGGTGCGGTGCGGCAAGTTTAGTCCTACCTCGCTAGCCGAGGGCAGTCCGCACTGGTTTATAAGCCCTAGTGCGGTAGATTTCTCAAGCTCCTCTCTAAGCATGCCCTTGTGGCCTATTGAACCTATGCTTCCCTGTTGGGCCTACTAGGCTAGCGGGCCTGCATCCTGGCCCAACTATATGGTTGGGTTTCTAGTCGTATGCATGCCGTTGTGGCCCAGTAGGCGGGCTTTATTTTTTTCTTTTTTTCTTTTCTGCTTTATTTATTTTCTTTTATTTATTTCTGAGTTGTTTTTTTTGCTGTATTTAGAATTTCTTTGTGAATATTATTTGCTTTAGATACAAAAATTTACAAACTTTCTGTTAGTGCTAGTAGTTTTCAAATTTGAATAGTTTAAATTTAAATTATTTGAAATTTGTGTGAATCACTAGTTTCGGAATAATTTTACTTTAAAAATAGATTTTTCAGTGATTCTTTTTTCTATGTTAAATATTACTGTGTTTTATCATTATATTCAATTTGGTAATACTTAGTTTATTTAAAAAAATGAAATGCCTTCGTAATAGATGAGTTTTCGTCCGAAACCCTGATACTTCGAAAGAGATTGTCCATTTTGTACACGAAGTGCATCCAGTTATTGTCGTAACCCTCCCTACTATTTTGCACATGCTACATGGGTGAAATGATGATACCATGCCAACTTTCAATCTTTTCAGAGTTCATTTGTAGTGCTTTTCAATTTCAGGGTCATTTAGATAAAAAAACAGTAAATGAATGAAAAATAGCAAATGATGTCAGAAAGGGTTGAAAGTTGATGACCTGGCTTTGAAAGGTGCATACTGAACGCACAAAAATACTGGAGTTGCAGTAAGTTAAAAAAATGCCTTTGTAATAGATGAGTTTTTGTCCGAAACCCTGATACTTCAAAAGAGATTGTCCATTTTGTACACGAAGTGCATCTAGTTCTTGTCGTAACCCTCTCTACTTGTTTGCACATGCCATGTGGGTGAAATGATGATACCATGCCAACTTTCAACCTTTTCAAAGTTCATTTGTAGTGCTTTTCAATTTCAGGGTCATTTAGCTCAAAAAATTCAGTAAATGCATGAAAAATAGCAAATGATGTCAAAAAGGGTTGAAAGTTGATGACGTGGCTTTGAATGGTGCATACTGAACGCACAAAAAGTCTAAAGTTGTAATAAGTTAAAAAAATGAAATACCTTTGTAACAGATGAGTTTTTGTCCGAAACCCTGATACTTTGAAAGAGATTGTCCAGAAGTGCATCCAGTTTTTTCCGTAACCCTCTCTACTATTTTGCACATGTTATGTGGGAAAAATGATGATACTAGGCCAACTTTCAACCTTTTCAGAGTTCATTTGTAGTGCTTTTCAATTTCAGGGTCATTTAGCTCAAAAAAATCAGTAAATGCATGAAAAATAGCAAATGATGTCAGAAAGGGTTGAAAGTTGATGATGTGGCTTTGAATGGTGCATACTGAACGCAAAAAAAGTCTGGAGTTCTAATAAGTTAAAAAATTGAAATGCCTTTGTAAGAGATGACGTTTTGTCCGAAACCCTGATACTTCGAAAGAGATTGTCCATTTTGTACACGAAGTGCATCCAATTTTTGTCGTAACCCTCTCTACTTTTTTGCACATGCTATGTGGGTGAAATGATATACCGTGCCAACTTTCAACCTTTTCAGAGTTCATTTGTAGTGCTTTTCAGTTTCAGGGTCATTTAGCTCAAAAAATCAGTAAATGCATGAAAAATAGCAAATGATGTCAGAAAGGTACACGTTTGTCTGAAGCACAAAAGTACACGTTTCAAATGCCAAAACACATAAGAACCCTAACTATTATAAAGATTCCCTACGGTTTGTCCAAAGTGGGACTTTCCGGATATATAAGTCCGGAAACTCACTAGAGAAGAAAGTGATGAAAGTGAAGCTGGGCACATCCTAGAGTGGGATCTTTGGGTGTGATAATTTTTGTTCGCGTGTGTCCCTTTGCCCCGTAACCGTGGACAACCTTCATCATTTAACTCGATGCTCGGGTCAATATTCACTGTGAATGGAGCAATTTCGTCAAACTTTTCATAATCTTCTGATATGTCTGTCTTGTCATCCACTCCCATGATGTTTCTTTTCCCTGAAAGAACTATGTGGCACTTTGGCTCATCGTTTGATGCATTCACTTCCTTATCTTTTCTTTTTCTCGGCTTGGTAGACATGTCCTTCACATAGAAAACTTGCTCCACATTATTGGCTAGGACGAATGGTTCATCTGCATATGCAAGATTGTTGAGATCCACTGTTGTCATTCCGTACTGCGAGTCTTCCGTTACCCCACCTCGTGCCATATTGACCCATTTTTTGAAACAAAGGGACCTTCCAACCACATCCATAGTCAAGTTCCCATATGTCCTCTATGTAACCATAATATGTGTCCTTTCCCCTCTTGGTTGCTGCATCAAAGCGGACACCACTGTTTTGGTTGGTGCTCTTTTTATCGTGGACGATCGTGTAAAATGTATTCCCATTTATCTCGTACCCTTTGAAAGTCATTATAATCGAAGATGGTAACTGGGACAGCAAGTACATGTCATCTTCAATAGCGGCATCATGCATGGCACGTGTCTGCAACCAACAGGAGAAAGTTCCCGTTTGTTCACGTGTAATCCAATCGTCAGACTACTCCAGGTGTTTGAAGCATAGAAAATTCTTGTGTTCCTCCATACACGGAGCCACCAAGGTGGATTTTTTTAGAACTGTTTAGTCTCCTTGAGTGAGAGAATTCCCGTCCATACATATTATTTGTTCCACTCCTAGCGTGCCATTTCAACCCAGTCTACCCTTATGCCTCGATTCAGCAACACCAATCGGCTTAAGGTCAGGAATAAATTCAATACAAAACTCAATGGCCTCCTCATTTTTATGGCCCTTGGAGAAGCTTCCTTCTAGCCTAGCACGGTTATGAACATATTTCTTTAATACTCCCATGAACCTCTCAAAGGGGAACATATTGTGTAGAAATACAGGACCCAGAATGTTAATCTCTTCGCATAGGTGAACTAGGACGTCCGTCATGATGTTGAAGAAGGATGGTGGGAATACCAACTCGAAACTGACAAGACATTGCATCAAATCATTCTCTAACCTTGGTATGATTTCTGGATTGATTACCTTCTGAGAGATTGCATTGAGGAATGCACATAGCTTCACAATGTCTAATCGAACATTTTCCGGTAGAAGCCCCCTCAATTCAACCGGAAGCAGTTCTGTCATAATCACACGGCAGTCATGAGACTTTAGGTTCTGAAACTTTTTCTCAGCCATATTTATTATTCCCTTTATATTCGACGAGAAGCCAGACGGGACCTTCATACTGAGCAGGCATTCAAAGAAGATTTCCTTCTCTTCTTTGGTAAGAGTGTAGCTGGCATGACCCTGATGTACGCTGTCTTTTCCAAGTATATGTTGCTGGTCCTCCCATGCCTCAGGTGCATCTTTTGTCTTCCCATACACGCCCAAGAAGTCAAGCAGGGTCACGCAAATATTTTTCAGCACGTGCATCACGTCGATAGCGGACCGAACCTCTAGGTCTTTCTAATAGGGCAGATCAAACTATAGATTTCTTATTCCACATGGGTGCGCCTGTGTCAGCGTCATTCAGAATAGATTGTCCGCCAGGACACTTTCCCAAGATTAGCTTCAAATCCTTGACCATATCATGTACATCATCACCAGTATGGTGTCGAGGCTTCGTCTTGTGATCTGCCTCACCTTTCAAATGCTTGCCTTTCTTTCTTACGGGATGCCTGCTTGGAAGAAATTGGCGATGTCCCAGGTACACATTCTTCCTACAGTTATCCAAATATATACAATCGGTATCATCCAAACAATGCATGCATGCGTTGTTGGGTTCTAAAGTAGGGTGTGTCGACTGCAAATTAAAATTTTCCTACGGGAAAAACAACCAAGAACTTGCTACGGGAGATGGATCACAGCTTGTTACCACTAGATGCGCAATGTCGTGTTGCGGAAGAAGAGTTTGGGCAACGCGTCCGCATGGATCGTCTCCTCCCGTCCGATCTCCCTCGAATAGCCGGTCGTCGGTTCCCACGTAGAGGTTTGCCGTAGCGGCGCAAGTGCACCGCCCCTAATAGGTATTCGCACGTGTGGGAGTAACACCGTGCTGCAGACTGCTAGGTCTAATCACACAGTCGGTGGTTGAGTGGAGGTGGCTATTCACAACATATGCAAACCCTAGTGATAGTGCCGAAGCGATCAACCGCATGAGTGTGCTGCACCCCCACTTTATATAGGCATCCGTCGCGGGCTCAACACTTGGACCTCGCACGGATCCTAAAGCCCAAAGTCTGTTCGGCCTGGATCCGAATCCGAGTAGGATCACTTCTAACTCGTGGAATCGGACCGGGCCTCACAGATTCCTTCCCTTAAGAGCGTGACCGCTTAGGTTCTCGCTCACTTGGTTGCTAGTTAGATCATATCCGACTCAGCTAGTCGGTAGCGGCCTCTAACAAAGCGTGCCGACTCCAAGTGTCTAATGAAGATGGTTATGCAAACCTATACATCATACTTCTATTCCCTTTGCCACACGATATATGTTGTTGGTCTCAAGGAGAGTCTATCATCCTTGTGCTAGCCCGACCTCTTTCTCGTTCCAGTGAAGCGGACCACAAACCAGATTATCTCATAATCCTTGTCGCATGGCCATGCTTATCCTAGTCGGATCACACGAGGGGCCCAGAGTATATCTCTCCTGATCGGAGGGGAAAATCCCATCTTGCTCGACCATGTCTCGCAGCATGGGTCTGGACAAGCCCGAAACCTACCTTTGTAACTACCCAGTCATGGAGTAGCATTTGATTGGCCCAAAGCAAGTCTGTCACCTTCTCGAGTACATGCACCAGCTCAGGTCTTAGGACATAAAACGTATGTTGTACTAGAGACTCACATATGACATATCGATGCGTCTCATAGTTGGGTCTGTCCGACTCGCACCTTTTCTCAACTCGGATCTGACTACATCGAATCCTACCATATCCTTCTGAGTCCATATTATCTGGTTAGCATCCAATCCTCCATGGCTAGTGAGACCAAGCCATCGACCATGTCATATGCTAGTCTAGTCGGTTGCACGTCCACACAACACTTTCGACAAGGGACCTTTTAGGACAGTCATCATACAATGCATAGTCCCACAAACAAGTCACGTACTTTCTGATACACATCATTGATAATGTCCAAGGACTATCTTTATTCATAAACACATAGGAAATATCATCATACATGATTTCCTCTAGGGCATATCTCCAACATGCGCGGTATCCCTTGTTTGTCTGTCCTAAAAGGTTACTGAGAGCAGGACAATCATTGATGGTCATGAACAACAACGCCTGTAGGTCAAATTCTTCCTGTTTGTGCTCATCCCACGCACGTACACCTTTTCCATTACATAGCTATAAGAGTTCTTCAACTAATGGCCTTAGGTACACATCAATGTTGTTGCCGGGTTGCTTAGGGCCCTGGATGAGCACTGGCATCATAATGAACTTCCGCTTCATGCACAACCAAAGATTAATGCCATCTGCGCTTAGACCAAACCATACGTTCCTTGCGTCACCTACAAAGTCCTCCCAATACTTTCTCTCGATTTTTCTCCACTGCGACCCATCAGCAGGTACTCTCAACTTCCCGTCTTTCTTACGGTCTTCTCTGTGCCATCACATCGACTTGGCATGCTCTTTGTTTTGGAACAAACACTTCAACCGTCGTATTATAGGAGCATACCACATCACCTTAGCAGGAATCTTCTTCCCAGGGCGCTTGCCCTCGACATCACCAGGGTCATGATGACTAATCTTATAGCGCAATGCACCGCATACCGGGCACATGTTTAAATCCTCGTACTCACCACGGTAGAGGATCCAGTCATTAGGGAATGCATGTATCTTCTGCACCTCAAACCCTAGAGGGCAGACAGCCTTCTTTGCTTCGTACGTACTGTCGGGTAATTCTTTATCCTTTGGAAGCATCTGCTTTAACATTATCAGCAACTTTCCAAATCCCTTGTCAGATACACCATTCTTTGCCTTCCATTGCAGCAATTCCAGTGTGGTGCCCAGCTTTTTCTTGTCCGCTTCGCAATTCGGGTACAACAATTTCTTGTGATCCTCTAACATGCGCTGCAACTTCTTCTTCTCCTTTTCACTTTCTCAGTTTCTCTTTGCATCGGCAATGGCCCGACCTAGATCATTAGCGGGCTCATCTAATGCCTCTTCTTCAGCTTCTTCCCGCATTGCCAGCTCAGATTCTTCCCCCGTTGTTGTACCATCGTATTCAGGGAACCCATGGCCAGGATAGCTGTCGTCGTCCTGTTTTCTTCATTGTCTTCCGTCATAACCACTCTTTCTCCGTGCTTGATCCAAACATTATAGTGGGGCATGAAACCGGACTCACACAGGTGGACGTGAATGGTTCTTGACTTAGAGTAATTCTGGTCATTCTTACAGCCGGCACATGGACAAGGCATAAAACCATCCGCCCTCTTGTTTGCCTCAGCCGCAAGCAGAAAAGTACGCATGCCATTAACGAACTGGGGACACCATCGGTCACCGTACATCCATTGCCGGCTCATCTTCATTACACAACAACGAATAGGCCAAATTAATACAAGTTCATACATAAAGTTCATACATAAAGTTCATACAACACTTATTTCTCATAAAACAAACATACAAATTACTCTCTAGCTAAAGCATTTAAATGCAACAACAAATGCGATCAAGATCACAACGAAGGTAACAATTGATCCAACAGCATAATGATACCAAGCCTCACTATCAATGGCATATTTTCTAATCTTTCTAATCTTCAAGCGCATTTTCTCCATCTTGATCTTATGATCATCGACGAAATCGGCAACATGCAACTCCAATTCCATCTTATTCCCCTCAATTCTTTTCAATTTTTCTTTCAAATACTCATTTTCTCTTTCAACTAAATTTAACCTCTCGACAATAGGGTCGGTTGGAATTTCCGGTTCACATACCTCCTAGATAAAAATATCTATTTCAACTTGATGGGCATAATTTGTCATAAACACGAGAGAAACAAATGATTATAAAAGAGAATATACCACATCCGAATCATAACCCGGACAAGGGCCGATGGGGACGGATATCAAAACCATGGAACTATGTATAACAAACATAGTACGTGTAAGATAATTATACAAGTAACTATATATCTAAATCACACAAACATGATATTTTTATATATAAAAAAGATAAGAACAAGAGGCTCACCACAAGATGGTGCTCGCGACGGGACGGTGCGGGTGATCGATGGTGGTTAGGACGGAGATGGGCAGGCACTAATTAAACCACACCTACATATGCAAAGTAAGAGTTATTTTGACCTCAAATTGCATATAAATCAAATACTGCCACATACAATTCCTCCCACAATAAAACCCACAAATCACTATACGTATAGAGCATTGCAAGAGCTAATCTAGCAATGAGAGTTGAAAGGACAAATTTGCTAACCTTTGTGATCACTTGGATGGATGGGGTGACTTCAAATCTTCCTAAATTCTGGCAAAAATGGAGTGTGAGCTCGAGAGGAAGAGGAAGAAAACAGAGGAGAGGAAACGGGAAGAGTAGATAGACGAACCAGGACTGAAGGTGCATCTCTTGACTCGGTTCGTGGTATGAACTGGTACTAAAGGTGCTGGTGGGGCCCCAGCCTACCACCACCTGTTTAGTACCAGTTCGTGGCACGAACCAGTACTAAAGGTTCGCCACAAAACGATACTAATGAGCGTCGCACGCCTAGCTGTTGGAACCGGCACTAATGGTCACATTAGTGCCAGTTCAGTTACAAACCGGGACTAATGTGCTTCACATTAGGCCATTTTTCTACTAGTGGTAGCGGCACGGCTGCCCCCAAACGGTCCGAGCAGCATGTAATCATGCAGACACCGTTTGGAAAAGGTGCAAGGTGTAAGGATACAAGGTTTCTATCTCCTCCACTCCACTTATCAACAATCGAGCTACACTAGGTCTAGCGTCATCAATGTCGATGAGCCCACACGATACTCGGTTCAGCATTTACCCTCCTTGGGGAAATCCTGAGTGGAGCGCCGTGCGAATCCGTTGACTGACGCCCCAGTAAGTATGCTTCGGCAAGGCCATCCGCATTGGCGCGAGTTTGTGCCAGCTGCCGCCATATTGTTTGAAAAGTATACGGAGGAGGAGAGGGAAACCAGTCGTGACATGCATCGTTTCCTGCCGCCCGCGAGATTCATATGGTTCCAGCCGGCACTTGCTAGGAGGCGAAAAGTGACACCCGCCACGCCATCCTTTCTGAAACATGCGAATGCAACAAGTAGCTGCAGCTGAAGGGAGTGGAAGGAAGCGAGGACAAAAGCTCAGTCCATGCAATTGTTGGTCCCTCATAGATTTAGAGTTTGCATTTGCTTGTCCCTTGGATACCAAGGTGTTCGTATGAGGAAATCCTTCGTGTGATGGCACCTTACTAGTCCTTTGCATGTGCCCTCGTTCTGTTCCGAGCCTGCTCGCAGAATGGGCGGCCGTGTCAAAAACTACTAAGGAAAACATGTCTGGACGTATCCTCGCCAAGATGAGTGTTAAGGGCCCGACCCTTACGACAATCGCGGTAGTATGATACTGGCAGGCAACCAAAACATGCACAGAGACTAATCAAACGAACGCCAACCGGTAAACTTAAAAGGGATAAACATGCAGTTAAGATTAAATAGGGACATCAGTTCCGCACAAATAAAAGTATGGCGTCTAAACATGGGACATGCATCATGTTTTTTTACAAGACAGCACGACAGTTAGGATAATTCAAGGCCGTACCTGGCAGCCTCTCGAATTTGTAGGGATGGCAAGGACCTTGTCAGCATAAGGGGCGGCCTTCTCCTCGGCAGCAAAAACATCTGCACCCTCCGGCAGCTTCCTGAAGCCGTCGGCAAGGTTGAAATCCGGATGGCGGTAGGCGATGTTACTTAGGACCTTGAGGATGGCGTTGCGGGCAAGCTTCAAGGATTCCCTCGCAAAGCGACCGGCCCTTCCCTCTTCTTGTCAACACAAACTTTCTCCCCCTCTATGCAGCGGTGTAACACCTCTTCTCCCCGCTGTAATCTCTACTTAAACATGGTGCTCAACTCCATATATTATTTCCTAATGATCTATGGTTATCCTATGATGTTTGAGTAGATCCGTTTTGTCCTGTGGGTTAATCGTGATCTTGGTTAGTGTGATTGTATATTTTATTTACGGTGCTATCCTACGGTGCCCTCCGTCTCGCGCAAATGTGGGGAATCCCAGTTGTAGGGTGTTGCAATACGTTCATGAATTGCTTATGGTGGGTTGCGAGAGTGACACAAGCTTAAACCCGAGTAGGTGGGTTGTTGCGTATGGGATAAAGAGGACTTGATCCTTAATGTTATGGTTGGGTTTCACAACATTAATGATCTTTAGTAGTTGCGGATGCTTGCTAGGGGTCCAATCATAAGTGCATACGATCCAAGTAGAGAAAGTATGTCACCTCATGCCACTCCCTCATGTAAAATTGCAAGAATGGTTATCGGTACTTGTTATGGATTGCCTAGGGACAAATGACTTTCTTGTTGACAAAATCTATCCACTTTTATTACCTTGCACTTTATCCATAGTTTTATTTTGGCAAAGTACTCATAGATTTATTCTTTCAAAATAGTTTCATACTTGTTCTAGGTAAAGCAAACGTCAAGTGTGCGTAGAGTTCTATCCGTGGTCAATAGAACTTGAGGGAATAATTGTTCTGCCTTTAGCTCCTCGTTGGGTTCGACACTCTTGTTTATCGAAGAAGGCTACAGATGATCCCCTATACTTGTGGGTTATCAAGACCTTTTATGGCACCGTTGCCGGGGAGCAATAGCGTGGGGTGAATATTCTCATGTGTGCTTGTTTGCTTTATCACTAAGTAGTTTTTATTTTCTGCTCTAAGTTGTTCTCTATCTTTAGTTATGGATATGGAACACGAAACACCAAAAAATAAGCGATACTTGCTACTCATGGAGATGGGGAACCTCCTAAAACCCTCGATGCTTGTTATGTAAAAGATATTATGCACTACTTTGATAATCCTGAGAAAACCCCATTCAACTATATAATTGGAGTAACGTTGGATCAATGCCAATACTTTAGGGATTATCGCTTAACTCATAAAGGGAAATTGTTATGGGATCAAATTCATATGTTGCATTGGTATGCTCGAGATTTATGCTTGAGATATGATTATACTTGCTGCTCTAGGATGAATGCTCCACACCTTACCTTTTCATGCAAATTTAATGATAATGAAACCTTGGCTTCTTATGCTAATCATATATATGATTATTATGATGTGGAACTAATAGAAGAATTTGTTGCTTTTAAGGGTGCTTATGAAATTGAATATTTGTTTCTAAAGTATGAAGCTTTTGATGATGATGTTTATAGACCTGGAAATTTTGCCATCCTTAAATATTGCTATGATAATTATAAATATAATTCCGATATTTATGAATTTATTGAGAAATTCTCCGCTGTCCAAGAAGAGACGTATATTTTGCAGGAGTCTATGGAAGAAGAAATTAATGAAACTGTGAGCTCATTGGGTGAAAAAGATGATGAGTAGAGCGAAGAACATAAGGAGGAAGACCAGATTAGATACCCATGCTCACCTTATAATGACAGTAACCCTCCAACTCATACATTATTTAATTTCCCTCCGTTGTTACCGAAGGATGAATGTTATGAAAATTGCTATGATCCAGTTCATTCATTTGAAATATCCCTTTTTGATGAACTTTATGATTGCTATGCTTGTGGCCATGATGCCAATATGAATTATGCTTATGGAGATGAACTTGCTATAGTTCCTCGTGTTATGAATGAAATTGTTGCTATTGCACCCTCACATGATAGTCCTATTATCTTCTTGAATTCTGCCAACTACACTATATCAGAGAAGTTTGCACTTATTAAGGATTACATTGATGGGTTGCCTTTTACCGTCGCACATGATGATTTTGATGAATATAATATGAATGTGCTTGCTACTCCTACTTGCAATTATTATGCAAGAGGAACTATATCTCCACCTCTCTATGTTTCCAACACGATAAAATTGCATGAAACCCGCTTATGCTATGTATTGGCCTTTACTTGATGTGCATGAATTGTTCTTATATGACATGCCGATGCATAGGAAGAGAGTTAGACTTCATCATTGCATGATATATGTTGCTTTGTGCTCACTACTAAATGCCAAATCATTGTTAATTAAAATTGTCTTTGATATACCTTGGGATCCCGGTGGCTCAACTACTTGAGATCTTTATGCCTAGCTTAATGGCTTTAAAAAAGCGCTGCCAGGGAGACAACCTGGAAGTTTTAGAGAGTCATTTATTTCTGTTGAGTTCTTTTATAAAGTTTAAAAACAAAAAAAATATAGAGGGGAACTTCATACTTCACAAAAATAAAATTGAAAGTGATATAATTATCCCCTTGTACAATTCCCTTGTATTATAAAAATAATGTGCCAAGATTTGCCTTTAGGATGTTTAGATTGTTTGTTGGTATGTGTGGTGCAGAAACAGAAACTTTGGCAGTAGTGCATGATTTTACCTTTTTCACTGGATTGTAGAAAGTTTATGAAAACTTTTGCACAGTCTTTCTATACAAATTGTTTATTGTTCCCAATTTTAGAATTTCTGGAGTACCAGAAGTATGGTGAATGTTCAGATTACTACAGACTGTCCTCCTTAAGACAGATTCTGTTTTTGATGCATTGTTTTGCTTGGTTTGATGAAACTGTCGATTCTATCAGTGGAATAAGCCATGAAAAAGTTATATTACAGTAGCTACAATGCGAATACAAAATATGAATTGGTTTGCAATTATACTTAGAGTAGTGATTTTCTTTATTATACTAACGGATCTTACCAAGCTTTTTATTGAGTTTTGTGTGGATTAACTGATGAAAGATCGAGGAGGTCTGGATATGAGGTGAAGGAGGAGAGGTGAGATCCCAAGCTTGGGGATGCCCAAGGCACCCCAAGTAAATATTCAAGGATACTCAAGCATCTAAGCTTGGGAATGCCCCAGAAGGCATCCCATCTTTCTTCAACAAGTATGGGTATGTTTTCGTCTTCATTTCGTTCATGTGATATGTACAAATCTTGGAGCGTCTTTTGTATTTAGTTTTCATTTTTCTTTTAAGCACCAGGCTGGTATGAGATAGTCCATGGTTGATTTATAGAATGCTCATTGCACTTCACTTATATCTTTTGAGTATGGCATTATAGAATGCTTTGGGTGCTTCACTTATATCATTTGAAGTTTGGATTGCCAGTTTCTCTTCACATAGAAAAAAGTTATTTGTAGAATGCTCTTTTGCTTCACTTATATTTATTAGAGCATGACATTTTGGGGAAAGAATTAAACTCTCATGCTTCACTTATATCTATTTAGAGAGTCAACATGAATTGTTCAATTGCATGGTTAGTCATAAAATCCTACATAAAACTTGTGGATCACTGAATATGGTATGTTTGATTCCTTGCAATAGTTTTGCGATATAGAGATGGAATATGTGGGAGGTTGTAACACCCCAAAAATTTGACCAAATTTTTGATAATAAAATTTTGCCAAGAGTTTAAATTTTTTGCCTGGAAGAATATTTCTGTTGATTTCAGAACCTTTCTTTTTATTTTAATGAGTATCTACCCAAGTGGATCCTTCCAAGCATATTGAAATTCTATGCCCTCTCATTTTTCTTAATCAGTGGATTTATTTATTAAATTATTCCACCCTGAGCAATAATCATTAAAATGACTTGTTTTAAGTTTTGGAGCTCTGTTTGAACTACCACCATTTGATAACTTTAACTAATATTCCAACCAAAATTTGGAGATGTCATGCGATGTCTCTAAATCACTTTTGTGCAATAATATATTTATTTCATTGCATATTATGAGTTTTGCACCTGTTTTTGAAATCTGGTCCAGTGGACATTTTGCACTATAGCCTAATTAAATATTTCCCTAGAGCCTCCACCAAAATTATGGGATGTCAGTGGTAGCATGCCATCCAACTTTATGCAAAAACCTAGTGATGTTCTATGGAGAAATTAAATGCATCAACCTCTTTTTCATTCTGGACTAGACTTGTGTTTTCTACTGCAACCCTATTCTTTCTTGCTCTAATGACCTTGTGCTTTCTCATGCTTATAGTAAACCCTGCAAAACCCCTAAGTCCAGGAGCATGCACTCTTGGGAACACTTTTGGTCCATGTGATGATGCCATTTACTCCTTGTCCAGAAGTG
This sequence comes from Triticum dicoccoides, assembly GCF_002162155.2. Taxonomy (NCBI): domain Eukaryota; kingdom Viridiplantae; phylum Streptophyta; class Magnoliopsida; order Poales; family Poaceae; genus Triticum; species Triticum dicoccoides. The sequence continues at coordinate 636,894,892 of NC_041389.1, forward strand.
TAGTTTTGCAAAACTTACACTAGCAAGTTTCTCCTTTTTGCAAACTAACTTCACCACCCTCTCATTCATCCATAGAGACACTCATCTAGAAGATTTCGCCACCCCAAGAACTGCCTAGGTGCCTTTGGCATTTTGACAAACACCCTGAGTGCATAGCCAGATTTGGCATGACTTCAAGTTTACATTGTGAACTTGAGCCCTTGACCTATCCACCATGTCCCTTGATTCCCATGCTAACCCTAGACTAGCCCTGGTTCTTACCAGCCTCAACCGCGACCTCTAGGCTGCCCTGGCATTTCATCGAGCACGTCCCGTGCGTGCTCTGGGCGCGCCCAGAGCGTGCGTTTGGCACGCACGTGCACCCGAGCCGTCATGTCCCACCCCGCACTCACTCCGGTCCGTGACCGCCCGCAGCCAGCATGCCGTGTCCCCTTCTGCACCCCCACGAGCCTCGCAGCCCTCGCCACATCTCCGGCAGGCCATCAGCTAGCCGCCACTGCCGCCCGACAGCTCCAGCGCTGGCCAGCGCCGCCCAAGCCACCTCCGCTCGCCAGCTCGCCCTTGGAGCAGTAGCCGCTCATCCCCTAGCTCCTACCGCCATCCCCAGCCTCGCCACGATGCCCTGCAGCTATAGAAGACGGTCGCCGGTGCCCTTATCCGTGGCCGCCACTGAACCGCGTCGACTCACCTATTTAAGGAAGCCCCGAGCCCGTTCCCGCACACAGGCTACCTCAGGCCACCCCAATGGCGCTCCCCTAGCTCGCAATCGACCCGGGGAGGTTTTCTTCCCCGTCTCCGGCAACTCCTGCCGCCGCCACCGCCCTGGCCATTCCGGCACTACTAAGACCTCCCCCTCTCCACTCTCTCCACCAGGAGCCTTCTCTTCCTCCCGTGAACCCTTTCCCCTACTCGATTTTGATCGGGAACCACCACAGCCACGAAAGCACTTTGCTCCCGAGGCCTCCTCCGCCGTGAAGCTCACCGTCGGCGACTCCCTCCACCCCGCCGACCCAACGACCACCGGGAGGACCGCCCCGGTCTTGCGGATCCATCTCGACTCTCTGGAGCCCGCGGGGAGCAGCCATTCGCCGGCGTTGATCGCCGCCGCCGCGCCTCCGTTCGGGCGAAGGAAGAAGAGGGAGGGATGGACTGGTCAAACCTGACCAGTGGGCCCCCTGGACCCACTGTCAGTGACCCCGCCCCAGTCCACGTGGGTTAAGTGGAAGCGCATTTCCAAAGTACGCCTTCGACGTGTACGTGCTTATTCGAAACATTTTCTTTTCTGTTTTAATTTAAATAACAGATTTTTGACCAAACTTTGACCGACTGCATCTTATTAAATACAACTCCAAATAAATTAATCCTTTTTCCTACCTCTCTCAAATATTGTCTAGTTTATTTTAAGATTTATTTGAAAAAATTTCAAAACAACTTTTTGTGCTATTTTGATTTTGTGTGTTAATTCATATATATTTTTTAATAGGATTTTTGAAGATTTCAAGATGTTTTGGAATGCACCCTGCTTTCCCATGACCTGAAGGCAAGCATTCTGAACCCTGGTGTAATTTTTGTTTGTGTTGTTTGACTCGGTGACAACACCACCCTGACACGAGCATACGTCATTTTATGTGAGGATGTGTTCCTACTCATGAGTGCATGTTAATGAATTTCATGCTAATGGAGTTGATATGGTTGTGATGGAAACCACCGTCATATGCCTTTCATGCATACCGGGAGGAAAGCCGGGAAGGCCTCTGTCTTGGGTAGACACGGTCTTGTCCCTAGTCCTCTGTTGAGACGGTCATGTCCGGTATGGCATGAGGTGGTATGTCGCGTGGTGTTTCTATCTGTTGGTTGAAGTATATGTATTATTATGCTAATCATGCAGGAAATATTTGAACCTCCCGAGTCGACCGTAGATCGAGTCTTATTCCGATAAACCCCATACTTGTTTCGTGATGCCACTTGTCCCTGCCAAAGGTAGGGTACAGTTCAGTAAGTTGTCAACCCCTTTCCTAGCACACATCGTACAGAGAGGCCATGGTGGAATATACTGGAGGCATCCGGTAGTCATGCCACCGGGTCCGGGAGCATGGGTGTTTCGGTTGTAGCCGAAGGGGGTAGCTCCCCAGTTTGCGCGCGGTATAAATTTTGTGATCCCATGTTACGTCGAGGTTGTAGCCTCCCCACTTAGAGTTTTGCTTGACAGGTGTCGTGGGTGATTCCAGACACATGTGAGTTAAGCTGGTGTGTGCAAGTTAGGTGTGTTTCCAACTAAAAGGCCGTGGACGGAATTAGTTCAGATGGACTAAAGGAATCCGTTACTCGTGGATAAAGAGTACACCCTCTGCAGAGATTAAACCTATTCAAATAGCCGTGTCCATGATTAAGGACTACAGTCTGGGATGGGTCAAGTGTCGGTCTTACTGTCGGTCTTCAGAGGTGAGATTGTTAAACCAGAATTGGAATCACGACTCGGGACTTGTGATAATTATGATTATAAATTTTTGTTGTGGACTAACCCGTGATATTATTGGTATTATCGAATATCCCTGGGATGGTTCTACCTCCTGGATATTCACTATGTTTGTCTTTCTTTTAAAGCCCTTTATGTGGTGTCGCTAAGACGCCCGACTGTAGCATTTCTTTTAAAGCCCTTTATGTGGTGTCGCTAAGACGCCCGACTGTGGCATTTCTTTTAAAGCCCTTTATGTGGTGTCGCTAAGACGCCCGACTGTGGCATTTCTTTTGAAGCGCTTTATGTGGTGTCGCTAAGACGCCCGACTGCGGCATTTCTTTTAAAGCCCTTTATGTGGTGTCACTAAGACGCCCGAGTGCGGCATTTCTTTTAAAGCCCTTTATGTGGTGTCGTTAAGACGCCCGACTGTGGCATGCTTGCTATTTATTTCATAATTTTAATACTACTATGTTATTGCATATTCATAAATAACATGCTTGCACGCATCAGAGTTTTATTTATATTTTGTGACTGACGTCATGAGCATAAAATATTTTCAGCACATCATTGTTATATTATACCTGTGTTCATAATGTTTGCGAGTACATTCAAAGTACTCACTGGCTTGTCCCTGGCTATTGTCTTGGCCAGATTTTCTTGCGCGGAGAGGAGCGACCGTGCCGACAGTCCCGGAACCTAAGCAGCGGTGATAGCGGCCTCGCGAAGATAGGAGTTAACCTGGTCAGCTGTTCCTGTGGGATTTGGAGTCCCAAAGACACTGATGATCCACAAACTGCTTCCGCCACCGATCATTAGAAACCATTTGTTGTACTCACAGGCCAGAATGGTCTTGTACTACATATTTTGTATCTTGCTTGGAAATTCTGTATCAAGTTGGTGCCTCATCAGCTAATAGTTATCCTGGGGCTGGTGAGCACAAGGGCCATTTTCTAGAAATTAATGTCCGGAGAATCGGTCCCCACAAACTTGGTGTCGGTGTACTAGAATAGGGGTACCCTAGTACCCCGAACTTGTGCACGGGCAGTTGCAGCACCCCGCGGCAAGGCTTGCCGGGCGAACACCAAGATCCTCCGTGGTTCCCTTGGAGCCATTCAAGAATAAAGTATTTAAGCTCAGGAGACAAGGCCCCGGCAAGAGGAGCTTGCCGGGAAGGCCAACCAAGGCTCTTCGAAGAACTTGCCGCGACGCGCCACGCGCTCCGGCAAGGCAACAAGGCCCCGGCAAGAGGAGCTTGCCGGGAAGACCAACCAAGGTACCTCGAAGCCCAGTGCGCGACAAGCTTCTGGACCCGACAAGATAGCAGCAGCGGCAAGGCGCTTGCCGCGGCAGGCGGCCACTCTGCGCCCATGCTCCAGCTCATCCGCCAACGTGTCGTTCTGGGGGCCTCTCCAGGCGCGCGTGGCGGGAGGCTGTGCAGCCAGCGGTGCGCTGTGGCATGCGAAGCTGACAAGATCTCCATCGTGGCGAACGGTGGCGCCCCTAACGGTCCCTTTCTGCACTGTTTGGGCGACTCAGACAGGCATTTAATGCCCTTGTCCCCTGCTGTTAGAGTTAGGTAGGGTGCACTGTACAAGTAACTGCACCAACCACCTCGCTTTTTACATTTGTGCACTTCTCTGCGTTGCCACCTGTCGGTGACCCCTTTAGCGTATAAAAGGAGGCCCATGCGCAACGTAGAGGGGGTTCGGTGAGTTCGACTCATTCGTAACCCAGAAAGACACTACGCTCTCTCTAGAGCAAGAAGACAGGATAATAGAACCAGACAAGCAGCAGTAGGAGTGTTATCTCTCCGGAGAGCTCCGAAGCTGGGTAAACTGCTTGTGTGCTTTGCCTCGATCTGCTCTTCGTGCGATCTCCGCCCCCCGCCGAACTGAAAGGGGTCCGGTCCGCCGGCCCCATAGGTGTTCGAGGATCAGTTTTCCCTGACATCTTTGGCGCGCCAGGTAGGGGGCGTCGAGATTGTGTGAACCTGATCTGGCATTCACACGAGCTAAATCTTCATTCCCTTCATCAACATGCCACCGAAGAAGAAGACTTCGGCGTCAGCCGCTCCGTCCACGTCACTTCCGCCACCGTTGGAACAAACGGGTGGTGGAATGGATGCCAGCGGAAGAATGGATGTCGACGAGGAAGCTCATGATGCCGCCAGATCCAAGAACAAGGCTGCACAAACCTCGGCGACTGTACATGTTGCGCGCCACTCTCAGGAGGCGCAAGATCAACAGCGTCATGGCACTAGCAATGCCATATGCATGATAGGCCAAGATCAAGCTGGTGGATCTCGGGGCGCTGAAGACCAGCATGCACGCCAGCATGTTGGCACGAGCGGGGCACGGTCGCCTGGACGGGATACTGGTCCTTCTAACATAGTTAGAAGTTCGAGCACGTCCCGCTCCTTGCGCCGTCCGCCCCTGCCACGCACCACTCCAGCAGAAGCTTTGGCGCGAGCTCAACTTTTCCTAGATTACCCTCCGACGTCGGACAAGATCGACGAATGGAGGGCCACCATTCAGAGTATCATCGGCTACGCCAACGGCGACACTCCACGGCGGCCAAGCGTGTCGCCGCCGTGGCAGGGTTGCCGGGTGCGAGCCGGTGGCGACGAAACGGGTGGAGGTGCAACTACCATGCAATCACCACCCCGAAGGCCAAGGTCGCCGACTCGCCAGATCCACCTCGACAGCGATTCCACCACATCGTCGGATCCACGAGCTCGTCGCGATCAGCGCCAAGTTCTTCATGATCGGCAACAAGAAGACGCTCGAACTCGCATCGAGCGCCGAAGAGAAGCGCGACGTCAATCCGACAAGCGCGCTGGGCCCTCTGTTGACATGCATGCGCCAGGGGAACCAGGCGATCTGTCGTACGCGGTAGGTTGCCCTGCGTTCACTCGTGAGCTGCAGCAAGTCCAGTGTCCCAGCACGAAAAACTTCAAGCCAGACGTACCGGAGAAGTACGACGGCAAGACGCATCCGTCGGAGTTCCTCAGCATCTACACCATCGCGGTGCAGGCTGCCGGGGGACGAGATGACAAGATCCTTGCCAACTACTTCCCGCTGGTAGTCAAGCCCAACGTCAGGTCCTGGCTCATGCACTTGCCGGACAACTCCATATCTTCTTGGGCTGATCTGTGCCATCAGTTTGTCGGCGCCTTCACAGGCGGACACAAGCCTCATGGCTAGGAGAGTGATCTTCATCTGCTCGCCCAGAAGGAAGGAGAGCCCCTGCGCAAGTACATTCAGAGATTCAGCAGTGTGCAGCACAACATCCCAGACATCCACCCCGCCGCGGTGATCAGCGCGTTCCATCAGAATGTGCGGAACCGCAGGATGTGGGAGGAAAGGGCGATGTGCAAGATCAGGGACGTTAGTGAGTTATATGCATTGGCCGACAAGTGTGCACGCGCTGAGGAAGGGAGGAGACTCCCCGGAGAGAATGTAGGAACGGGAGGATCTGACAGTGAAGATGCTACCCCGGCAAGGAAAAACCGGCGGGGAAACAACAGAAGGAGGAAAGGCAAAGAGGTGCTAGTTGTTGAGCAGTCCGGCAACGATGGTGGCGCCAAGGAAGCCAAAGCTGGTGACTCCAGCAAGGGGGTTGCTGCGGAGGTGGCGGTCGCCGACAAGTAGGACGGCACCAACAAGCAGTATTGCAAAATCCACCGCACCAAGGGCCATGATCTCCAGAACTGTAAGAAAGTCGAGCACCTTGTTGAGCAACAGAAAGCTGAATACGAGTGGCGCGACAAAGAGAAGGCCCAGGAAGGTGCTGAGGGATCCGGCAAGAAACGTCCTGGCCGAGGAGGACGCCGCGGCAAGGCCAAGCAGCGGCAAGGAGACAGACCTCCCCGCGGCCGCGACAAGGATGAAGATGACAACGACGATGAAGACATGGATGACGAGGAGACTGATGAGCAGGAGTTCCAGAAAGCCACGGAGGTCTTGTGCGTTGACGGTGGTGCTTCTCTGCACACCTCGCACCGCCAGCTCAAGCAGAACCACCCGTCGAGTCACGCAAGCCTCTGAAATGGTCCAGCACGCCTATCATCTTTGATATTGAGGACCACCCTGATCGCATAACTGCGGTCGGGTGCTTGCTGATGTTGGTTTCACCAACAATCCGCAACCTCAAGGTCACAAAGATGCTAGTTGACGGCGGGGCCGGCTTGAATCTGATCTCCTCCGCGGTGCTCCAGAAACTCCAGATCCCTGACAGCGAGCTCGAAGAGACCGGTACATTTCAAGGAATCAACCCGGGAAGGAGCAAGCCGAAGGGAAAGATCACGTTGCTGGTAACATTTGGCAGCAAGCTGAACTTCAGGACTGAGAGGGTCACGTTTGACGTTGCCGACTTTCCATTACCTTACAATGGAATCCTTGGCCGTCCGGCACTCGCCAAGTTCATGGCAGCCTCTCACTATGCGTACAACGTACTGAAAATGCCAGGCCCGATAAGTGTCATCTCTGTCCCTGGCGACAAGAAGGATGCTGTTATCTGTGCCAACAAGATCTACCGGGAAGCAGCAGCCGCAGCAGAACGCAAGACACTTACCGCTGAAGCTCCCGGGGGGAAGAAGAAGACCAAGTCCGGCAAGAGCTCTGATGCCCACTCCGGCAAGCGCACCTCTTCGGAGTGCTGCGCTACTGTCGAGGACACACCATCGAGCTCCACCGGCAAGTGTAAGAAGGCAATAGCAGCTCCACCTGAGACCAAGAGGGTGTCCGCCAAGGAGGATGGTGCCGGTGGTACCTTCACCATCAGCGCCACTCTTGACCCCAAATAGGAAAGCACGCTCGTTGCTTTCCTGCGGGCGAATGTCGACGTATTTGCATGGCAACCGTCTGATATCCCCGGTGTTCCCAGGAAAGTAATTGAGCACCACCTTGCCGTATGTCCTCATGCGCGGCCCGTCAAGCAGAGAGTCAGGAAGCAGGCAGTGGAGCGCCAAGAATTCATCGCAGAAGAAATCAAGAAGTTGGAAGCAGCAGGCCTTGTCAGAGGAGTGCTCCATCCCACGTGGTTGGCCAATCCTATTGTTGTGCGCAAGGCTAATGGGAAATGGAGACTTTGTATTGACTTCACTGATGTTAATAAAGCTTGTCCCAAAGACCCATTTCCCTTGCCGCGCATTGACCAGATTGTTGACTCCACAGCCGGATGAGATTTGCTTTCATTTCTTGATGCATACTCAGGATACCATCAGATCTTCATGGCAGAAGAAGATGAAGAGAAAACCGCGTTTATCACCCCGTGTGGCACGTACTGCTTCGTACGGCTGCATTTCGGTTTGAAGAATGCTGGTTCAACATTCGCAAGGGTAGTCCACCACGCTCTTGAGCCACAAATGCACAGAAATGTGGAAGCTTACATGGATGACATAGTGGTCAAGAGTAAGAACAGGGCGACCCTGATTCAAGATTTAGACGAGACATTTGCAAATCTGCGCAAGATCAACCTCAAGCTTAACCCCGAGAAGTGCGTGTTTGGAGTCCCTTCCGGCAAGCTTCTCGGGTTCTTCGTGTCTCAGCGGGGAATTGAAGCCAATCCCGACAAGATCAAGGCCATTGAGCAGATCGAAGCACCAAAGCGCGTCAAGGATGTACGAAGGCTTGCCTGTTGCGTGGCTGCTCTCAACAGGTTTATCTGTAGATCTGCTGAGCGCACCCTGCCATTTTTCAAAAATTTTAAAAAGGCAGGTCCAATGAAATGGACTCCGGAGGCGGAGGCTGCGCTGCAGGACTTGAGGAGATACCTGTCCTCCACTCCAACACTTGTCGCACCTAAGCCGCAAGAGAAGTTGCTGCTGTATATAGCGGCAACCAATCAAGTGGTTAGTGCTGCGTTAGTGGCGGAGAGAGAGGAAAATGATGAGCCAGCAACCATGGCAGATGCATCCAGCGACAAGCAGGGGGCTTCGCCGACAAGCTCTGGTCCCGACAAAGATGGATCTGCGCAGGAGCATGATAAGATGCAGAAGAGAATGGTGCAGCGTCCAGTTTACTTTGTCAGTTCCCTTCTGCAGGGGGCTAGATCAAGGTATTCTGGTGTGCAGAAGTTGCTTTTCGGCCTCCTCATGGCCTCGAGAAAGCTGCGCCATTATTTCCAAGCACATGAAATCACAGTCGTCACTCGCTTTCCGCTGAAGAGGATACTGCAAAATCCAGAAGCAACAGGCAGGATTGTCGAGTGGGCGCTGGAACTGTCAAGCTTTGGCCTCAAATTTGAGAGCACTTCAACTATCCAAAGCAGAGCATTGGCAGAGTTCATAGCAGAGTGGACGCCAACCCCAGATGAAGAAATTCCAGAGATGAGCATCCCCGTCAAAGAGGCAAGCAGAGAGTGGCTAATGTACTTTGATGGTGCCTTCTCGCTGCAAGGCGCTGTTGCGGGCGTGCTGCTTGTCGCACCCACCGGAGAGCGCCTTAAGTACGTAGTCCAGATGCACTTTCCCAAGGAGCAAGCAACCAACAATACTGCAGAGTATGAAGGATTGCTTGCCGGTCTCAGAATTGCGGCAGACCTTGGGATCAAGAAGCTCATTGTCACGGGTGACTTACAGCTTGTCGTCCGCCAAGTGAACAAGAACTACCAGAGTCCATTGATGGAAGCATATGTTGATGAAGTAAGGAAGCTAGAAGAGCACTTTGACGGACTACAGATGGAACATATCCCGAGAGCTTAGAATGACATTGCTGATGGCCTGTCAAAGTGCGCCGCACTAAGGTTACCTGTGGAACCAGGGATCTTTGTGCTCAAGTTGACTCAACCATCCATAACACCCTCAACTGGACAAAGCAAGAAGAGGAAGTTGATTTCTGGCGACTACTTTCCGGCAGAGCTCCCCGAAGCCGCCGCCAAGAAAGTCCCCAAGATCAACACCAAGAATGCTGAGGGGCAGTCTGCTCCGGCAAACCTTATGGTTTGTTCCGTTGAAGCAGACGCTCCCGACAAGTTTTGCTCCAGCAAGCTTGCCGGGGAACATCAAGCGCCGGCAGGGCCGCAAGTCCTTGCCGTAGAAGCAGATGTTCCCGCAGCAGCAGATGTGCCTTTAGTCCTTGTTGTCGAGCCACAAGCTCCAGCATGGGCACATCAAATTGTCCATTTCCTTCAGACAGGAGAACTTCTCGAAGAGCAAGAAGAAGCGGAAAGAGTAGCCCGGCAGTCAAGTATGTACCAGTTTGTCGATAGCATACTGTACAGAAGAAGACTCAACGGTGTGAAATTGAAGTGTATTTGCCGGGAAGATGGACAAAAGCTGTTGGCAGAGATACATGGAGGCATATGTGGCCACCACATAGGCGCAAGGGCACTTGCCGGCAAAGCTTTCCGGCAAGGCTTCTTTTGGCCGACAGCCCTCCAGGATGCAACTACACAAGTAACCAAGTGTGAAGCGTGCCAGTTCCACTCCAAACAGATACACCAGCCAGCTCAAACTCTCCAGACGATCCCTTTATCCTGGCCATTTTTGGTCTGGGGGCTCGATATCCTCGGCCCCTTCCCCCGAGCTGTCGGGGGCTTTGAGTACTTGTACGTCGCAATCGACATGTTCACAAAGTGGCGGGAAGTGCAGCCAGTGAGGAAGGTGACAGCACAGTCAACAGTCAAGTTCTTCAGGTCAATTGTTTGCCGTTTTGGGATCCCTAACAGGATCATCACCGACAACGGCACGCAATTCACGAGCCGCACCTTCATGCAGTACGTTCAAGACGTTGGCGCCAAGGTCTGCTTTGCTTCTGTTGCTCATCCGAGAAGCAACGGTCAAGCAGAGAGGGCAAATGCTGAAGTGCTGCGCAGGCTCAAGACCAGAACTTTCGACAGGCTACGCAAGTGCGGAAGAAACTGGATCGAGGAGCTGCCGGTGGTTCTTTGGTCGATCAGAACGACGCCAAATCGAGCCACTGGCCAGACACCTTTCGCTCTAGTCTACGGAGCAGAGGCAGTTCTCCCCACGGAACTCGTATACGGATCGCCTCGAGTGCTCGCTTATGATGAGTTTGAGCAAGAACAGCTGCGACAAGACGACGCGCTGCTCCTTGAGGAAGATCGTCTTCAGGCTGCTGTACGAGCTGCTCGATACCAGCAAGCTTTGCGCCGCTACCATAGCCGCAAAGTTAAGGCCAGAAGCTTCGAGGAAGGCGACCTTGTTCTTCGGCGCGTTCAGTCCGTCAAGAATTCCAACAAGTTGACGCCGAAGTGGGAAGGCCCTTATCGGGTGAAACGAGCCACAAGGCCCGGCGCTGTCCGCCTTGAGACCGAAGATGGCGTTCCGGTGAGCAACTCCTGGAACATAGAACATCTTCGTAAGTTTTTCCCGTAGGACGCGGTTTCCGGAACCCGTTCCGGCAACCACCTTTTGTACAAGTCTTGCCGCTGTTGCATGTAATCCTTTGTACAAAGCCGGGCGCAGACCCCGTGCATAAGTAAAACCCCATGTGCTCCGCACAACTTGTCCATTTCATGCATTAGTTGCTTTCTTGCATGCGATTATCTGACACTTTGTGCAGCACCTACATCCGGTAAGCAGTAACGAGCCGAAGAGCTCCATATTATTATTTTCTCTTCTTTCTTCTTTTTTTTCAACAAAGGAAAAGAAGGTTCCCTCGCACACAAGTTTGCCAGGGGGGGGAGGAGAAGATTGTGGTATGGACCAGGCGTCGTTCAAGCAAAGTCTTGCCTTACCGTGAAGCAAACGACAGAAAAGCTAAGTTGCCAAAGTTTGAGCAATCAGTTTTTAAATTTTTGAGTTATCTTCCTCGAACAACCCTGCTTTGTATGGAAAACCTGTGCACGGAGGAACCAACTCGTGGCTAGTTGCGCCCTTGCTTTGTTTCGAGTCCGCTCAACAGCTTAAGTGTGCTGCATCTAGTCGCGATAAGGTTTCTTGTCGGAAGCGGCACCGCCAGCAGGCTGCTGAAGTTGCGCACTCAGCGCTCGCGGCTCGGGTGCCTGCACCGACAAGTTCCCTAGAAGCGTAGGGTAAAAACATACAAAGGAAGGAATCTAGTAGAGGAAATAACATAGCAATTGATAACAGAAATTAAGTTATATTACAAGATAACTTGTCGCAGCTCTAACAGAATGTTTTCATAACATGATTAGCAGCGGCAAGGGAAAAGAAGAAATGGACGGCCTAGTCTACGCGTCCGCGCTCGACCCTCTTGATCTCGCTCACCTTGTCCACAATGGGTGCGACAAGGGCCTTGAGTGCATCCAGATCGGTGTCAGACGGCAAGGACCTGAGGACGTTGGTGAAGCTGAGGCCTGGATTGCGGAAGGCCACCTTCATCAACACCTTCTGGAGAACCCCGGTGCAGATTTTGCGCGACTCGTCGGCCAGCTGCTTCGGGATCCTCTCCCGGAGCCGCTGGAGTGCCGTCGCCATGCCCTTGAAGAACAGACTGAGCTTGGCGCTGGGTTGAAGACTCTCGTCGGAAGGATACCCAAAGTCCTCCATCCCCAGCTGCGCCAGCTCTTCATTGATGACCGCGGCAATGTTCACCAGACCCTCGGTCCAATGCTCCACAGTGTCTCTGAACGAGTTCTGGGTAACTGCGATGCTCTCCAGCAGCGCCGCGTCAGCCTTGACCTTCTCCGACAAGGTCTTCTCCCGCTCCTTGACGGCCTCCAGTGTCTGCGTCAGCGTGGCCAGCTTCAGCTCCAGGTCTCCTTTGGAATCCTTGGTGGCGCTGAGCTCCTTGCCCATCTCAGCGAGAAGACCTTGCAGCTCACCGTGGGCAGCAGCATCCTTCTCACGCTCACTCTTGAGCGCGGCAAGCTCCTCGCCGCTCTTCCCAATGTTGGCCTCCAGCTGCGCCACCTTCTCCTCCAGCTCTTTCTTGGCGGCCTCTGCAATTGCCGCAGCGTCCTTTGCCTCCTTGAGCGCCCCGCCAAGTGCTTGCTCGTGCTAGGTGAGCTCTTCCTCGTAGCTGTCGAGGTTGGCCCTCTGCTGCACTAGTTCACCTTCCTGCGCAGACTGCTTCTCGGCGGCCAGCCTTTGCTCCTCCTCAGCTTCGGCCTTCTCGAGAAGGAAGGCCGTGCGCTCCTCGTCGAGTCGCTCCCGCTCCTACGCCAGGGACCGGAGAGCTTCTTGATTGTGGCCCCGGAGCTCCTCCGCGCGCTTCTCCATGTCAACTCCCGCCTTCGTGACAAGCGCTTCCCGGGAGGCCAGTTTGGCTTGCCGGGCGCGGTAGAGTGACAGCAGCTTCCGCAGCAGCTGCTCCTCCTCAGGCTCGCCGCTGCTGCTGCTGGGCTAGTCGACCAACGACAGTCCAGCAGAGGCGAGCACCTCCCCATCGAAAGTTTCCCCCTCGACCGGCGCCCTGGAGCTCGACGCCTAGGGTAGCTTGATGAAGATATTGTCGCCGGCCTTCAAGTAGGCGCCGGGCTGGGGCTCCTCGGAGCCCGGCTCCGCAGAAGCGGCAGAGGGATCGGCGGTCGGCGCAGCGCCTGGAGCTCCTGCGGCCTCAGGGTCGTTAGTACAATCGCCCGACCCCTCGCCGGCTTCTGCAGCGGCAGCCTTGGCGGCCTCCTCGCCGGTAGCCTCGTCAGCACCAACCCCTTCCTCGCCGGCGCCCTCTGTCTCCATTGGCCCAGCCGCAGATGGGTCTGAAGAACGAAGAAGGGAGAGAAATAAATCCACAATCCAAGGGAAGAAAATCAGAAGAAGAAGAACCCAAGGGAAAGTTTCTGGGCAAGAGGATTACCTGTACCAAGATCTGTAGTTGCGGCCTCGGTCGCCGCAGGATCAACGGTGCCATCCCTTGCCGGAGAGTCCCCCCTTGCCGGAGAGTTCCCCCTTGCCAGAGAGCGCTCTCTTGCCGGGGACTCCTCCCTTGGCGGCGCAGTCGAAGCAGGTGGCACTTCGGGACCAGCTTCCGGGCGCTCCTGATGTGACTGCTCTGCTCCTGCACAAATCAACAAGAAGGATATCAAACAAAGGAAAAAGCACTCATGCGCGCCCGACAAAAAAAAACTATGAACTTACGCTGGGGGCTGCGCTGGGGGCTGCTTTAAGGAGTGATTACCGGGTCCGTCAAGGTGGCCTCGGACCCACCCCCTATTGACACGGTGGGGTCATCGTCGATGACGATCACCGCAGCCTTGACCCTCTTCGCCGATCTCTAGGCCAGCGTCCTGAAAAGAAAGGAGTCCAGATTGAAGCAAGTCAGATACAAGATAAAAACAGCAAAATTGAAGAACTATAAGAGCACCAAAGAAGCTTACTCTTCTTCCTCCTCGTCGGAGCTGAGCGCGGAAAGATCGAAGTCCGGCTCCCCTCTGGTGCGGCAAGGCAGAGGAGTAGGATCCCTTGCCCGCTTGGCGGGGGCGGTGGCGGTGGCCCGGGAAGATCCCGCTCTAGTTGCCGCTGCTGCGTGAGGCGCTCCCGCGGCAACATGACTTGCCGTGGTAGAGCGTGTCGCACGGCTTGGCGGCTGTTGAGCCGGCTGCCGCCCCGCTACGTCCGCGGCCCTGCGAAGGCGCCTTCTTGGCGGGGTCAGGGGCTCCGCCTGCGGCAAGCCTTCTGAGGGCTCGGGCTCTTCCTCGCGGGCCTCGCTCGGCTCGGCTTCAGAACCGGCAAGCTCTTCCTCGCCAATGAACTCCGCGCGCTCGACAAGGTTTGCCGCCTCTGCAGCCTCCGCCTCCTCCACAGTGAACCCAAACACGCCCGCGGCAGCTGCGGCCGCAACCTCTTCCGCCCTAGTGGCGATGCGCTACAGCTCCTCGTCGGTGGTGTCACGGGTGAGGCTTTTCTGCTCATCAGCGTGGACCGACACCTCTTCTAAGTTGTCGAAGAACGCTTGCACGACGTCATCCGCAGGCTCTTGCCAAGTTGGAACGATTCCATGTGAATCGCACAACGGCATCATGGTGCGGATCCATTCAAGCGAAGAATTGTTGCACAGTGGAACTACGCCCCTCGGTAGCGTGAATGGGTGCTGGGGGTCGCGTTTGAACAATTCCAGGAGCATTGCATCCAGCTCCAAGACGGTGAAGTTGTAGTTGAGGCCCGGCCGCAGCCTCATGATGTCCGCCGAATTCTTGAATTCCCAGGCGGGCCTCCCCCTTTCCTGCAGGGGGGCAATGCGGCGGCGGAGGAAATCTGTCCCGACAGCACCTACAGTTAGCCCGGCAAGCCTGACGCGAAGAATCCTAGTGATGGCGATCTTCAGCCTCTCATCTTCCGGGGCCACGTTGCTCCAGTCATTGCCGCACACTATTGGAGCTTGGCGCACGGCGGTGAAGGGCTGCGGATCCTCCTCAACGATCCAGCACCACTCCGCTCTCCACTCATCCCACTTGCTGCGGAGCTCACCCTCCAAGTACGCCTCCTTCTTGCCGACCCTCGAGATCCAAGCAATCCCTCCGGCAAGCGGCTCTCCTCTCTCTACCCGAGGTATGAAGTAGTGGCGGAAAAGGGCAACGCTAGGGTGGACTCCGACAAAGTTTTCGCACAAATGTGCGAAAACTGCCATGGTCAGGACAGCGTTGGGGGTGAAGTCAAGAAGGCGGAATCCATATGTGTTCATGATATCATAGAAGAACTCCGAGAAGGGCGGGCAGAGCCCGCAATATAAGAATAGCGCGAAGAATGGCTACCTGTTTGGAGCCCGCTCCGAAGCAGCGGCCCGGAGTACCCTCGTGCGCGGATGCGCCCGCGTCTCCGTCACCCAGAAGAGGTAGAAGTACTCCCTCAGCTCCTGCACGCCAAGCTGGGGGGAGAAGATCGCCCGCTCCTTCCGCAGCGCCGCGAGCCGCTGCGCCTCGGCCGACTTCACGCCTTTTCCCTTGTCGGCTTTCGGGGCCATGGCGGAGGTGGTGAGGGAGGTCGACGGCGTGGTGATGCTGGTGGCAATGGGGGGCGGAGCGTTGCTCTCTCGGCTTCGAGAAGAAGGGGGGAGCGGCGGAGTTTCTTGAAGATGAAGTAGTAGCAACCAGCGAGGGGGAACGAACTGCCCCTGTTTCCTCTGCTTATAAAGAGGGACGGGGCGGACGTTTCGCCCTTCCGAATAAACAACCACCCACGATCTCTCCCACGATGCCGCATTCAACGCGTGCCGTTATGGGAGAGCGCGGTGGATACGGAGCGAGATTCGGTGTGGCCCAGTCCGCGTGTGCCCGTGCCCTGTTTTGGGCCTGGCCCAACAGCACTCGGCACCGTGTCTGGCCCAGGCCCGGGGCCTCTTGTCGGTGTACTAGAATAGGGGTACCCTAGTACCCCGAACTTGTGCACGGGCAGTTGCAGCACCCCGCGAACACCAAGATCCTCCGTGGTTCCCTTGGATCCATTCAAGAATAAAGTATTTAAGCTCAGGAGACAAGCCCCCGGCAAGAGGAGCTTGCCAGGAAGGCCAACCAAGGCTCTTCGAAGAACTTGCCGCGACACGCCACGCGCTCCGGCAAGGCAACAAGGCCCTGGCAGGAGGAGCTTGCCGGGAAGACCAACCAAGGTACCTCGAAGCCCGGTGCGCGACGAGCTTCCGGACCCGACAAGATAGCAGCAGCAGCAAGGCGCTTGCCGCGGCAGGCGGCCACTCTGCGCCCACGCTCCAGCTCATCCGCCAACATGTCGTTCTGGGGGCCTCTCCAGGCGCGCGTGGCGGGAGGCTGTGCAGCCAGCGGTGCACTGTGGCATGCGAAGCTGACAAGATTGCCATCGTGGCGAATGGTGGCTCCCCTAACGGTCCCTTTCTGCACTGTTTGGGCGACTCAGACGGGCATTTAATGCCCTTGTCCCCTGCCGTCAGAGTTAGGTAGGGTGCACTGTACAAGTAACTGCACCAACCACCTCGCTTTTTACATTGTGCCCTTCTCTGCGTTGCCACCTGTCAGTGACCCCTTTAGCATATAAAAGGAGGCCCATGCGCAACGTAGAGGGGGTTCGGTGAGTTCGACTCATTTGTAACCTAGAAAGACACTACGCTCTCTTTAGAGCAAGAAGACAGGATAATAGAACCAGACAAGCAGCAGTAGGAGTGTTATCTCTTCGGAGAGCTCCGAAGCTGGGTAAACTGCTCGTGTGCTTCGCCTCGATCTGCTCTTCGTGCGATCTCCACCCCCCGCTGAACCAAAAGGGGTCCGGTCCGCCGGCCCCATAGGTGTTCGAGTATCAGTTTTCCCCGACACTTGGTATCAGAGCCAGGCTGATCATTGGCTAATACTATCTTAGCCAGGTCGAAAAACTTAGGCAAACCAACCAACCAGATCCTAACCGAAACCCCAGCCAAGCTTCCCGTGCAAGATAGCCACACTGTGATCCCGACACTTTTGGCAGTCGGTGCCCAACCTATCAGCCTAGCTTGTCGATCGCACACCAGTGACCGATGGCTAAAATGTCTCATTCGCAAGCGTGCAAAGTATGACTCCGCCCCCTTTTCTATAAAAGGGCACACTAGCCTCAACCAGCTCAGCATAGCCTCTTCCCCAACCTAGCCACAAAGCCTGGTCCCATAGTGCACAATGAGACCACAACAACCAACCTTGGAGGTTTCGTGACCATACTCGCAAACCTCACCCGTCGTGCCTATGCGTTAGAAGAGCCCCCAGAATATGTTGTGTACCAAGGTCCCATGAGCAGTGAGGACCGCCAATTCTGGGCCACTGTACACATATACGGTAGGGGTCTGTCGCCAGAACGCCCCTACAGGTTCACCGGAAGAACAACTTCCTTCGAGCCACAAGCCATCAAGCTAGCTGCTCGAGAGGCTATAGTTCAACTCCGACAGTTGTCGCCCAGAGGTAACTGTCGCTCATTCTACTACTACCCCAGGCGTGAAGGGTATGGTAGACCACCCCAAGTTGCCAACGGAGATCACGAGACGGATCCCGCATTGTTGCACCTAGTGCGCTATGTAAGTGCACTAGAGGCACTGTTCGACCAGATCACCATTGATCTGATCGCAGCTCGAGGAGAGCTGGTTCGCAGAGCCCCGGCAAGCAGGGAAGCCGAGCCCGACACCGACAACCCAGTCGTGCTGTTCGGACACCCGATCGAGGCCCTGAGGTCAGCTCCAGCTAGCGGCCAAGGTACTTTGATGACCCCAGAAGTGCTTCGTCACCTTTTGGGAGCACACTCCAACGGTATTGTGGCCAACAATCCCCGCGATGGTCATCATCACTACCTCGACCCTGCAGTTCCTCTACCATCTTTGACTAATCCCGACAGAGAGACACGTGGAGAACCCTCGACATCCACCAGCCACACCCGTTTAGACATAAACGAGGTAGACTAAGCTGTACGAATAGTACCGAGTCTCAGTGTATCCTCGCTTGTAATCGTGCAAGCTTGTATATAAACGCAGCCTGTCGTTGTGCCTCTGTTTCAATAGTAGCCTTGCGTATTTTGTCAGTGCATAGTTGCACATTTTCCGGGCACAACTACTAAAACCAACCCCGATGACACCCACAGTAACACGTCTCTTTATGAGATATGTGTATCTCTGACACTGACCCCAACCTTTGGAGATGATCTGGCATATTTATTACCTTTCACCACGGTAAATAAACCAGCCCAGATGCTATATAAGGAGGCCACCTTATGACCTTACCCAGCAACCCTCACCACGTGGACCACTCTCACAACCATTTCTTGCCATGCTGAGCCCTAGTATTTATCGGAGAACCCCAGATGCAACCCCAGGTAGTTTTGTCAAAATATTGTGGGACTTTACCTGCAGTACCATGGGTTCTACCTAGCCACCCCAATACGAGCTATTCAAATCAAGAATCACCCCTTCCACCTCAGAATATTGGGCAGCAGTACACATCCCTCCTGTAGACCCCAACCAAGATCCAATGGAGGTTTCCTTCATGGGGAAATCTATGCCGACCCCACGCTTGGCCATAGAAGCTGCTGCGAACGAAGCGATTGCTCGTCTTCGATCCGCAGTACCCTATGCCCGCGAACGAGGAGATTATTACTTTACGAGCCGTGCAGCGCCCGAAGGAGTAACATCTTTTCCCGGTGGACAGATTGAGAGAGACCAAGTGCTAGCCAACCTTATCCAATACATCATCGCTCAAGAGCATTTGAACCAGCGAGTGATGGATTATCTCCAGAGTCTCACTGATCTGAATCCTCAGATTGCCATCGAAAGACCACTGGGGCCCGACCCGGAGAGATACATACATCGACTGATCAATCCACTTCCTCCAATAGAAGAGGAGTGTATTCCATTGCCAGAGACTTTTTCTCGAGACCCTGTCTAGTTACCATTCTCATATTAGATGTCACTGATGTGTTTGTTATTTCAGCATTTATTATTACGTTGTAACTTATGCATGGTACCTCGAATTTGTGCGACGAGTCGAATATTTAGTTTCTAATTATATGAGTGGTTTTCTTCGTGAGTAACTTGTGTAACCGCGAAAATCCTGGAATGAGATCTCTTTTTCCCTGAGTGGCTGCATCGTTTATCCTCTCACGGCATGGAATATTTTTATTCACGCAGCACCACGGCAGCAGACCCACAAGCACTCGGACTCTTACACTGCTTGCAAATACGCGCAACCATGTTGCATCTCACCAACCACCCCTCTAAGTACTCCACATGCCTCCAAGGGAGAGATTAGCAGATAATCATCCAGATACTAATCACCTCCGGCACACCGATAACGGTGAATAACCGGAATTACGCCTAATCCTCGTGATCACCGCCACGGCGGAGAGCCAGCGGCAGCATCACTGTGATCATCAAAGATCATTGCGCACAGGAGCACAGAGAGCCCCATCACTGCCGCCAGCCCTCCACACACCAGGATCACATACCAGTCCGGCACCGTCTCCGCCATTGGAGTCTCGTCTCGAGCTCCGGTAAGCAGTAATGGAGGAGAAGGAGGAGGAGTAAAGAGGCCAAGTGCAAAGATGAAGAAGGAGCACCGCAGTCGTTTTATAGCTCGAGATAGGTGTACGGTGGGCGAAGTCCACCAGCGCCGCTCGTCGCCCGATCGCCGGTGTTCGGAGGCGAATCCGCGAGTAGTGCCGATAGTGCACTGGCCCGCGAGGTGAGTGCACACTGCACCAGCAGCAAGCACGCCGCGCACTACCGCAGTACGGCCTAGATGCCCTACGCGCTAAACATCGCCGATGGAGAAAGACGGGAAAGCACGCGGGAGAGAGGAAGAAGAGAGAGCCAGAGGAAGAAGGAGAGACTAACAGTGGGCCCCGGTCCCACCTGTCAGCCAGAGGGAGCACTGTGCTCTCGGGTACGACCAGCGTATTGTAGAATTTAGAATTTATTCTAAATTCACGGCGTCCAGCATAGAAATCGCTCGTTTTCCTAAACATGAAACTTCTCCACGCAACGCCAGTATTCCACACTGTAGTTACTCACCACTTATTGCCCTCTCACTATAGCCACTTTTTACCGCTTTAGTAAAATGATCTTTTGACCAGTTAAAAGTATTGTTTTACAACCCTTAGCAAATCTCGAGGACGAGAATTTTTCTTAAGGGGGGTAGTAATTGTAACACCCCAAAAATTTGACTAAATTTTTGATAATAAAATTTTGCCAAGAGTTTAAATTTTTTGCCTGCAAGAATATTTCTGTTGATTTCAGAACCTTTCTTTTTATTTTAATGAGTATCTACCCAAGTGGATCCTTCCAAGCATATTTAACTTCTATGCCCTCTCATTTTTCTTAATCAGAGGATTTATTTATTAAATTATTCCACCCTGAGCTATAATCATTAAAATGACTTGTTTTAAGTTTTGGAGCTCTGTTTGAACTACAACCATTTGATAACTTTAACTAATATTCCAACCAAAATTTGGAGATGTCATGTGATGTCTCTAAATCACTTTTGTGCAATAATATATTTATTTCATTGCATATTATGAGTTTTGCACCTGTTTTTGAAATCTGGTCCAGTGGACATTTTTGCACTATAGCCTAATTAAATATTTCCCTAGAGCCTCCACCAAAATTATGGGATGTCAGTGGTAGCATGCCATCCAACTTTATGCAAAAACCTAGTGATGTTCTATGGAGAAATTAAATGCATCAACCTCTTTTTCATTCTGGACTAGACTTGTGTTTTCTACTGCAACCCTATTCTTTCTTGCTCTAATGACCTTGTGCTTTCTCATGCTTATAGTAAACCCTGCAAAACCCCTAAGTCCAGGAGCATGCACTCTTGGGAACACTTTTGGTCCATGTGATGATGCCATTTACTCCCTGTCCAGAAGTGTAGTTTTGCAAAACTTAAACTAGCAAGTTTCTCCTTTTTGCAAACTAACTTCACCACCCTCTCATTCATCCATAGAGACACTCATCTAGAAGATTTGGCCACCCCAAGAACTGCCTAGGTGCCTTTGGCATTTTGACAAACACCCTGAGTGCATAGCCAGATTTGGCATGACTTCAAGTTTACATTGTGAACTTGAGCCCTTGACCTATCCACCATGTCCCTTGATTCCGTTGCTAACCCTAGACTAGCCCTGGTTCTTGCCAGCCTCAACCGCGACCTCTAGGTTGCCCTGGCATTTCGTCGAGCACGTCCCGTGCGTGCTCTGGGCGCGCCCAGAGCGTGCGTTTGGCACACACATGCGCCCAAGCCGCCGCGTCCCACCCCGCACTCACTCCGGTATGTGACCGACCGCAGCCAGCACGCCGTGTCCCCTTCTGCACCCCCACGAGCCCCGCAGCCCTTGCCACATCTCCGGCAGGCCAGCAGCTAGCCGCCACTGCCGCCCGACAGCTCCTGCGCTGGCCAGCGCCGCCCAAGCCACCTCCGCTCGCCAGCTCGCCCTTGGAGCAGTAGCCGCTCGTCTGCTAGCTCCTGCCGCCATCCCCAGCCTCGCCACGATGCCCTGAAGCTACAGAAGACGGTCGCCGGCGCCCTTATCCGCGGCCGCCACTGAACCGCGTCGACTCACCTATTTAAGGAAGCCCCGAGCCCGTTCCCGCACACAGGCAACCTCAGGCCACCCCAATGGCGCTCCCCTAGCTCGCAATCGACCCGGGGAGGTTTTCTTCCCCGTCTCTGGCAACTCCTGCCGCCGCAACCGCCCTGGCCATTCCGGCACTACTAAGACCTCCCCCTCTCCACTCTCTCCACCAGGAGCCTTCTCTTCCTCCCGTGAACCCTTTCCCCTACTCGATTTTGATCGGGAACCACCAAAGCAACAAAAGCACTTTGCTCCCGAGGCCTCCTCCGCCGCGAAGCTCACCGTCGGTGACTCCCTCCACCCCCGCCGACCGAACGACCACCGAGAGGACCGCCCCGGTCTTGCGGATCCATCTCGACTCTCTGGAGCCCGCGGGGAGCAGCCATTTACCGGTGTTGATCGCCGCTGCCGCGCCTCCGTTCGGGCGAAGGAAGAAGAGGGAGGGATGGACTGGTCAAACCTGACCAGTGGGCCCCCTGGACCCACTGTCAGTGACCCCGCCCCAGTCCACGTGGGTTAAGTGGAAGCGCATTTCCAAAGTACGCCTTTGACGTGTATGTGCTTATTCGAAACATTTTCTTTTCTGTTTTAATTTAAATAACAGATTTTTGACCGAACTTTGACCGGCTGCATCTTATTAAATACAACTCCAAATAAATTAATCCTTTTTCCTACCTCTCGCAAATATTGTCTAGTTTATTTTAAGATTTATTTGAAAAAAATTCAAAACAACTTTTTGTGCTGTTTTGATTTTGTGTGTTAATTCATATTTTTTTAGTAGGATTTTTGAAGATTTCAAGATGTTTTGGAATGCACCCTGCTTTCCCATGACCTGAAGGCAAGCATTCTGAACCCTGGTGTAATTTTTGTGTGTGTTGTTTGACTAGGTGACAACACCACCCTGACACGAGCATATGTCATTTTATGCGAGGATGTGTTCCTACTCATGAGTGCATGTTAATGAATTTCATGCAAATGGAGTTGATATGGTTGTGATGGAAATCACCGTCATATGCCTTTCATGCATACCGGGAGGAAAGCCGGGAAGGCCTCTGTCTGGGGTAGACACGGTCTTGTCCCTAGTCCTCTGTCGAGACGGTCATGTCCGGTATGGCATGAGGGGGTATGTCGCGTGGTGTTTCTATCTGTTGGTTGAAGTATATGTATTATTATGCTAATCATGCAGGAAATATTTGAACCTCCCGAGTCGACCGTAGATCGAGTCTTGTTCCAATAAACCCCATACTTGTTTCGTGCTGCCACTTGTCCCTGCCAAAGGTAGGGTACGGTTCAGTAAGTTGTCAACCCCTTTCCTAGCACACACCATACAGAGAGGCCATGGTGGAAGATACTGGAGGCATCCGGTAGTCATGCCACCGGGTCCGGGAGCATGGGTGTTTCGGTTGTAGCCGAAGGGGGTAGCTCCCCAGTTTGCGCGCGATATAAATTTTGTGATCCCATGTTACGTTGAGGTTGTAGCCTCCCCACTTAGAGTTTTTCTTGATAGGTGTCGTGGGTGATTCCAGACACATGTGAGTTAAGCTGGTGTGTGCAAGTTAGGTGTGTTTCCAACTAAAAGGCCATCGACGGAATTAGTTCAGATGGACTAAAGGAATCTATTACTCGTGGGTAAAGAGTACACCCTCTACAGAGATTAAACCTATTCGAATAGCCATGTCCATGGTTAAGGATTACAGTCTAGAATGGGTCAAGTGTCGGTCTTAGTGTCGGTCTTCGGAGGTGAGATTGTTAAACCAAAATTGGAATCACGACTCAGGACTTGTGATAATTATGATTATAAATTTTTGTTGTGGACTAACCCGTGATATTATTGGTATTATCGAATATCCCTGGGATGGTTCTACCTCCTGGATATTCACTATGTTTGTTTTTCTTTTAAAGCCCTTTATGTGGTGTCGCTAAGACGCCCGACTGTGGCATTTCTTTTAAAGCCTTTATGTGGTGTCTCTAAGACGGCCGACTGTGGCATTTCTTTTAAAGCCCTTTATGTGGTGTCGCTTGTAAGTGCATCTAGTGCCCCTTAGTGATTTTGGTGTGTTGAAGACTTATAGGTTAAGTGACTAATGCGTTTGTGAGTATACACAGGTCTATAAGTCTAGGAGGAGTTTGATATTTACAGAGAAAGTCGACCCCTAAAACTGAAGTTCTTCAAGTGAAGACTTTGATATTCTGAAGACTTTCTGAAGACTTTGAAAGTGAAGAAATTGTTGTGACCTTGAAGACTTGGTATTCATTTGTGGAACATGAAGCGTGAAGAGTTTTGTTTTCGTAGTTTCATTTTCTCCTTCTTGAGTCGTAGGAAACACCGTACTGTTAAAGGGGGTCGAGGAAATACTAAGGAAAAATTTCCATGTGATGCTCAACTCAAAATCCTACACCTACCAATCCCTTCGAGTGAAGCCTTTGGAA
The DNA here is from genome assembly GCF_002162155.2 of Triticum dicoccoides. NCBI lineage: Eukaryota > Viridiplantae > Streptophyta > Magnoliopsida > Poales > Poaceae > Triticum > Triticum dicoccoides. The sequence goes on from NC_041389.1 coordinate 636,918,687, forward strand.
ATCTCATACAGTTCAGTCACTTTCTTCAGTGATAGAGACGAAGTTCTTCTGGTCGCTGATGAATTTGTTCTGACCGAGGAGTTAGGAATTCGCCAGTGCGAATTACCTACACAGTGAGGAACATGATAGCCCTCAGGAATTTGAGAGTCAAATTTCCGACCGTTGCTGTGTTGCGCGCCAGCTGTCCCAAAATATCTTATCCACCTAACGGTCATATCATTGAGGGGCATTTATGTCTTATCATGTCGGGCTGCTCCCTAGGCTATAAATAGCCGCCGCCTACAACCACTAGCTGGTTCGTTGCTCCGAGAGCAACCCATCCTCTGAGGACTTTGAGCGAAAATCATCAAGTGAGGAAAATCCCAAACCCAAACACCTACAAACCCCAAAGTGAATGAGCATCGCTGAAGAAATTGATCCTGCATGGATCCGACGCTTGTTACCTTTGAAGACTGTGCTTCTTCCAGACGGTCAGGCGTCAAGGTCTAGAGCATCCAAGAGGAATTGTGGATCGCCGAGTGACCAAGTCTGTGAAGGTTTGGAAGTCGCCTGAAGACTTACCACGAGTGATTGGACGGGATCTGTGTGATCTTAGTTCAAGGAGAATACGGTGAGGACTGGGTGTCCTAAGCTGCGTGCTCAAAGACTGGGTGTCCGGGACTGCGTGTCCTCGAGTTTAAATACTCAGCCGCTCCAACCAGACGTACAACTGAGACAGCAGTTGGAACTGGTCTACCAAATCATTGTCTTCACCAACCTACTGGTTCTATTTCCTCAACCCTTTCATTTCTTCATTTCTGTGTTGAGTGTTTGTTCATATCTGTGTTTGAAGACTTTGACTGAAGACTTTCTCAATTTCCTCAGTTCAATTTCTTCAGTCTGTTTGTCTTCATCTTGTGTTATCCTGTGATTATGCTTTTTGTACTCTGTGCTAGTCTTCATTTCATCATGATGACCATGCTTGTATTCTGTTATGCTTACTTCTGAGTACTTATTCCGCTTCTAATAGTTCTTCGCTAAGGAATTTCCTCACCGGGAAAATTCCTCAGTGAAGAATTCATAAAAATCGCCTATTCACCCCCCCTCTAGTCGACATAACGCACTTTCAATTGGTATCAGAGCAAGGTACTCCCTTGTTCTGTGTGACTTTGGTTTAACCGCCTGGAGTTTTAGTTATGTCGACCGTAGGTATGATCAAGGTCTCGGCTGGGTGTCCTACCTTCGATGGAACGGACTACACCTATTGGAAAAACAAGATGCGAATGCATCTTGAGGCAATTGACAACGATCTCTGGTATGTTGTGGAAAATGATGTTCCCTCTGTCTCACCCTCACTGAACGCTACCGATGTGAAGAGATTCAAGCAACTCGATTCTCAAGCGAAGAATATCATATGTGGCCATCTGAGTAAAGGACAGTATGGAAGAGTGAGTGCTTTGGAAACTGCTAAGCTTATCTGGGATAGGCTGTCCAACGTGAATGAAGGAGTCTCAACTCGGCGTGACTCTCGAGTTGATGTTCTTCGAAATCTCTTCAACCGCTTCAAAAGACTCGACAATGAAAATGTCCAACAAACCTTCGATCGCCTCACTGACATCTCAAATGAGCTTCAAGCCATCGGTGCCACTGAGATCACTAACCATGAGGTGGTGAAGAAACTGTTGAGATCGCTTGATTCCTCATTTGATACTCTAGGTCTGATGATACAAGAACGGGCTGACTACAAGTCTCTTGATCCTGCTGATATCCTCTAAAGGCTAAATACTCACGAGTTCCAGCTTGCTGAAAAGAGAGATCTCTATGGTTCGTGCTATGGCAAACCACGTGCTCTGAAGGCCAAGGTTGTGTCTGAGTCTGAATGTGAGGACTCTGGTAGTAGCCTTGGTGATCCTGAAGAACTGAGCCAGGAGCTAGCACTGCTCGTGAAGAAATTCCAGAAGTTCTCAAGACGTGGTCGCTTTGGAAAAACCTCAAGAAGCAGTGATTCCTCATCAAGTGACTATAAGAGAAGGCTATGCCACAAATGCAAGAAATCTGGTCATTATATTCAAGATTGTCCTCAGTGGGAAAAGGAATTGAAGAAGAAATAATACAAGGATTACAGTTCTGATGATGCGAAGAAGAAGAAGAAATTGTCAAAATCTTCATCATCAAAATCCTCGAAGTCTTCATCTCACAAGAAGAGCAGCTCCAAGAAGGCTCGGGCATTCATTGGCAAGGAAATGGACTCTGAAGCTGAATCTGAGGAAAATGAGGAAGAGGAGGCGTCTGAAGAATCTGAATCTGGCGTGGCGAGTCTGGCCTTCGCTACTGCTTTCGTCAGCAAGTCCATCTTCAACACTGAAGAAACTGACCCCAACGACAAGCCTGATGAAGATAATGATGACTACGCTCCCACCTATTGCTTCATGGCAAAAGGTGCAAAGGTACTCAGATACACCTCCTCTGAATCTAGTGAAAATGAATCTGATGAGAATCTCAAGCCCAGCTACTCTAAACTTGCAAAGATTGCTGTAAAACAACAACGGGCTTTTGAAAAGGTTCAAAACATGCTAGACAAAAGTGATGATATGTTGGGTGAAGAAATGGATCGCACTAAAGCCCTGACTGAAAATCTTCAGAGACTTCAGTCTAGGTTTGATAACCTTCAAAGTCATCATAACCCTGTCTTATCTGATCAAGAGAAACTTTCTTATGAATTTCTTCAAAGAAAGCAAGATCTTGAGAAGCTAAGAGTGAGTTATGAAGATCTTCAGAAGGAGCGCGATTCATTACTTGCTCAACAAATCAACACTTCTTAGGAAGAATTTGTTCCTCATTTCTTAAAGTGCATTGAACGTAAATCTGCTAATTCTTCACCTGAATGTTCAAATGCTTCAACTGTTACAAATTCTTCACCTGCCTCTGCTATCACTAATTCCTCATCTGAGGACATTGCTAGTATCACTGACGATGCAGGGCTGAAGGAACTGTACACGACAGGCATGTACAAAAGCCTCAAAGGGCATCAGATTCTTTGTGATGTGCTCAAAAAGCAGATCCTCAACAGAAACCCTAGGAAAGAGGGTATTGCCTTTGAGAGGAAACTTAATGCTGATGGAACATATTGGAAGCCTGAGCAGTACCCCAAAACCTCATGGGTTGCTGCAAAGGGACCTCCAGTTGATCCATCCACGTTATCTGGCTTTACATGTGAATCTCCTCATTCTTCTGATGAGTCATTTCACTCCAACTATAAACTGTTCAAAAATCAGAATGGTGAAGTATTTGCTAGATATGTTGGGACTAACTGCAGGAACGGTTCCCCTATGAAGAAAATCTATGTTCCCAAAAGTTATGTTGAAAGTATTCAGGTGAATGTCCTCATGACACCACCTGTGAAGAATATGAACCCCAGAACAAACTCGTCATATGGACCTAATTCTTCATATGGATCCAAGTCCTCATATGGACCAAATTCCTCACGTGGATCAAATTCCTCAAATGGATCAAAGTCCTCATATGATTATCATCGTGCTAACAACTCTGTTTCGCAGGGTAGAGCTAAGGGCTACGAATATGCACATTATTCTTCAAATCATTATGTTCATATGTCCTCGAAGAATTTCTCTGCTTATTCATATGCTTACCCTAACCCCTCTTATGCGAAACGAAATGGTTTGGCTTCTATGCCACCGTTCTCTTATGGTGCTCGCAGAGTGATGAATTCTTTGCCACCCCTTCAGATGTGGGTGGTGAAGAAAAAGAACTAATCTCTTCTGCAGGGTCAGGTCTCCAGACATGCCTTAACGTCTGAAGAATTTGCTGGGGACCTGACAAAATTGCCTGAAAGGACGCAGGCTAACCATGATGAAATGAACTTTCATTTCACACGACCTCCTACTGCTATATCTGTTTACCGCTTGATGAAATTCATCTGATGAACTTGATATCATATTCTTCACTGATGAAGCATATGAGATTGTAAGTTACACTAATTCATCTGCAGGATGATCAACCCAAAACCACTGAATGGGTCCCCGATAGTGGATGTACAAATCACATGACTGGTGACAAGAATCTCTTGATGGATGCTCCTTTAACACCATCACATCTGAAGCATATCATCTTTGCTGACAAAGGCAAAAGTCAGGTATTGGGTCTTGGTAAGGTTGCGATCTCTAAGGATAAACACATGGACAAAGTCATGGTTGTTGAGTCCTTAGGATACAATCTCATGTCAGTCTCAATGCTTTGTGATCTTAATATGGTTGTTGTCTTTGCCAAGTATCGCTGTGTTGTGATTATGGAAGCTGATAATTCCAAAGTCTTCGAAGGCTTTAGGAGAGGAGATTTGTATATTGTTGATTTCTCTACAGGACCACAACCAGCCGTGTGTCTACTTGCAAAAGCTTCAGAAGGCTGGCTATGGCATCGACGACTTGGTCACGCAGGCATGAGGAATTTGCACACGCTTGCGAAGAAGAAGCATGTCATTGGCATTGAGAATGTAAAATTCCTCAAGGATCACTTATGCGGAGCCTGTGAAGCTGGAAAAATGACCAAGGCCAAGCATCCAGCGAAGACTATCATGACCACTACTCGTCCATTCGAATTGCTTCACATGGACCTCTTCGGACCAAATCATTACTCAGCATTCTCTAATGCTGCATCCCTATATGGTTTTGTCATTGTTGATGATTACTCTCGATACACATGGGTACACATTGTTACTTACAAACATGAAGTGCAGGAAGTCTTCAAATGATTTTCCTCGAGGGCTTCAACTAACTTTGGTGTGAAGATCAAGCAATCAGAAGTGACAATGGAACTGAGTTCAAGAATTCCGGTCTTGATGACTATCTTGATGAACTTGGTATTACTCATGAGTTATCTGCTCCTTATACTCCTCAGCAAAATGGCGTCGTGGAGCGCAAGAACAGAACTCTTGTTGAGATGGCTTGCACTATGCTTGATGAATACAAAACGCCTCATCGTTTTTGCATTGATGCAATTGATACTGCGTGCCACATCATCAACAGAGTATATCTTCACAAATTCTTCAAGAAGACGGCCTATGAACTCCTCACTGACAAGAAACCCAATGTGAGTTATTTCAAAGTCTTCGGTGCTAAATGTTGGATTAGAGATCCTCACCACAATTCTAAATTTGCACCGAAAGCACATGAAGGTTTTATGCTTGGTTACGGAAAGGACTCGCACACCTACAGAGTCTTCAACATCGCTCTTCACAAGATTGTTGAAACTGTAGATGTGCGGTTCGATGAAACTAATGGCTCGCAAAGAGAGCACCAACCTTCTGCGTTAGATGAACCAGCACCTGAGGATTCTATCAAGTTCAAGGCAACTGAGGATGTCATTCCTACTGAAGAACTTGCTGAAGAATTCATTCCAGTACGCGAAGAACGTTGAGCTGACGCACCTGAAGATAATGATGAAGTCAATGGTGCTGAGGAAAATGATCAAATACCTCGAAGTCAACCAGCTCATCCTCGCATTGCAAAAGAAGTACAAGTTGACAAGATCATCGATGACATTGAAGCGCCAGGTCCTCTCACACGCTCAAAAGCTTCACATTTGTCTAACTTTTGTGGGCACTATGCTTTTGTCTCTATTACAGAGCCCACTAAGGTAGATGAAGCATTTCTGGAGCCGGAGTGGATTCAGGCTATGCAAGAAGAATTACATCAGTTCGAGCTCAACAATGTCTGGGAACTGGTCAAATGTCCAGATCCTCGCAAACATAATATCATTGGCACAAAGTGGATCTACCGCAACAAGCAAGATGAAAATGGCCTTGTGGTAAGGAATAAGGCACGACTAGTAGCTCAAGGCTACACACAGGTTGAAGGAATTGATTTCGATGAAACTTTTGCACCTGTTGCTAGACTTGAGGCTATTCGCATATTACTTGCTTACGCTAATCATCATGATATCATCTTATATCAAATGGATGTGAAAAGTGCATTCCTCAATGGTAAGCTTGAGGAAGAAGTATATCTTGCTCAACCCCCAGGTTTTGAAGATCCAAAGAATCCTGACAAAGTCTTCAAACTTAATAAGGCCCTCTATGGCCTCAAGCAAGCCCCTCGGGCGTGGTATGATACATTGAAGGAATTCTTCGTGAAGAATGGCTTCACACCCGGTTCACTCGACCCTACTCTTTTTACTAAATCTTATGATGGTGAACTGTTTGTGTGCCAAATATATGTTGATGATATTATCTTTGGCTGTACTGACCAACATTATAGTGATGAATTTGCCTATATGATGAGTGAAGAATATCAAATGTCTATGATGGAAGAGTTGAAATTCTTCTTAGGTCTTCAAATTCGTCAACGGCGCAATGGCATATTCATATCTCAGGAAAAATACCTCAAAGATGTACTGAGGAAATTCGGCATGCAAGATTGCAAAGGCGTCAAAATTCCTATGCCCACAAAAGGCCATCTATGCACTGATGAAAATGGTATTGACTTCGATCACAAGGTATACCGCTCCATGATTGGTTCTTTATTGTACTTATGTGCATCTAGGCCAGATATAATGCTTAGTGTTTGCATGTGTGCCCGATTTCAAGCTTCACCGAAGGAATCACACCATAAGGCTGTGAAGCATATTCTTCGATATCTAGCTCACACACCAACACTAGGATTATGGTACCCCAAGGGCTCTGTTTTTGATCTCATTGGATATTCTGACTCTGACTATGCTGGTGATCGTGTGGACCGCAAGTCAACTTCTGGCACTTGTCATCTCCTCGGACGATCTTTGGTCTGTTGGTCCTCGAAGAAATAGAACTGCGTATCACTGTCTACTGCGGAAGCTGAATACATTGCTGCTGGCTCTTGCTGTGCTCAACTGCTTTGGATGAAGCAAACACTCAAGGACTATGACGTCAACGTGAAGAATGTGCCTCTCCTCTGCGACAATGAGAGTGCCATCAAGATTGCTCACAACCCAGTTCAACACTCGAAGACAAAGCACATTCAGATTCGTCATCATTTTCTTCGTGATCATGTGTTGAAGGGCGACATCTCCATCGAGCACGTGAAGACTAAAGAACAGCTAGCTGATATCTTCACTAAGCCCTTGGATGAGAAGAGATTTAGCAAGTCGCGGTGTGAGCTAAATATCTTAGAATCTTCTAATGTTCTTTGAAAAGGACACACATCCTAACACTTATGCAGAATTGATGACTTAGATGTGCAACACATGAAGAAATGTTTTTCTTCAATCAATGAAGAATAACACTCTAAGTGTGAAGAAATTAATGCGGTGTCTGAAATCATCATTCTTATACGGTGGGTCACGCCACCACAAAAAGTTGAAAATCTTCAATTTGAGTTTTTCCTCAGTTTTTGAAATTCTTCAGTTTTTCAAATTCTTCAACTTTGCAAAATCTTCACTGTTCCCCTCGTTTTTCTTTGTTGGGTATATATATATGAGTTTATGTCCTCTACAGCATTCACTTATAGCTATTTCTTCAAGTTGCTTTTTCTGCTAAGTGAATGTGATCGGACCCTTCCCCCTCTATGCTATACTCAACCCAATCTATTCACAAATTCTTCATGTGCGTTCTATTTGAAACTCGTTCAAAATCTTCACTGTGTCCTTGTCAGCTGAAGAAATTGCGAACGAAACTTTAAAACAAATCTTATCCAAATTTTCGGTTTTGCCGCTCAAACTGCTCCGCATCCCACGATGCATTATTCTATTCACCCATGATCATACACGATCTCCACTACACAGTACGTGGGTGACACATGTCGCGTGAAGGAGAAAGGGCAGGGGCACGTTCGTCCTAAATCTTCGGGCGAACAGTTTTTCACCGTGTCTATAAATACCCTTGTCTCCTTCCTCACTTCATTTACTCTGCTCGACCTCTCTCTCCTGCTCGAGCTCCTCAAACCCTAGCGCCACCGCTACTCCATCGTCGCCGGTGAGGAAGAGCTTCGCTGCCTCGACCTCGTCGCCGCCGTACTCACACCGACCGCGGAAATCTTCACTCCGCCGCCGCCGTAGCTGTCTTCCTCCACCGAGTTAGGGCAAGGAAGATCTAACCTGACGAACTTCCCGTCTGTTCTTCTTAGTTTGTCGTGTTCTTCATTTCGGGTAATTAAAAGTTACTTTTATTACTCGCTTGGATTCTCAAGCTTTCCTGAAAATCTTCAAAGGTGTTTATTCTTCAAATCTTCACATATATGAACACCTCAAACAAACTATGCTCTTGATTCGTTTCTCTAAGCAATGATTTTCCTCAAGATTCCTCAATTGTATGGATCCTCGATCTATACAACCCTGGAACCTAAGACAAAGATCGCTTAGTGAAATTCTTCAAGGTTCATCTGGTCAAATTCCTCAAAACATGTTCTTTTCAAAACCTTCTCAGAATGCATATGACCTCTCCAAATTCCTCGCACCTGTACTCTGTTCACAGGTACTCATGTCTGCTGCTGAATCACTAGGTTCTCATCAACTTAACTCATTTGCAGCGTTCCTCGAAGAAAACTGCATACTTCTTCAGAGAACTCATTTGTTCAAATTCCTCAACTGAAGAATATGGCAAACGGTAAGAAGCCGCAGAAAGGAGGAAAGAAACCTGAGTTTATGACTGCGTTTGAAATCCCTGAAGAAATCTATGCTGACTATTGCACACCTGATGAAGCAAAATTTGGCAAAGAAAACAAAAATCAGCGCAAGGTGCGCATTCAGAAGATTGAACGGAGATGGGCAAGGGAATGGAGGGAATATAGATATGTGACTCCAAAGTACATGAAGAAATTCGCCCTCAATCCTCCGTGCCCAAGAGCTCCATTGGCACCTGGTGAAGTAGCTGATCCCACTAGCATCGAACGTGGCGAGGACTTTCCTGAAGAATGGGCTAAGCACCAAGCCAAATTGGCAAGACAAGCCAAGGAGGCAGTGAAGAAATTCAATGAGGATTCTGCCACTGCTACTGCTACTGAGGCCTCGGTCCAACCGAGGAAATCCATGCCAAAGAAGCCTGCTCGTAAGCCAAGTGCTTCACCATCAGCGCCCTCACGGCCAAGTTCCTCAGCAGCGCCCTCACGGCAAATTCCTCACACTGCTCCTGCTCCTCCCAAGTCCTCAGCAGTTCCGACAAAGTCCTCAGCTCCTGTAAATCTGACTACATGTCAAAGGACTGTTGGTTTCTCGATTGCCTCCGGTGTCTCAGCAAGTTCCTCAGCTGCACCAATTTCATCATCTGGCCCGACTCTGCTGAAGACCAAAGCAACAGCTGGACGAGGTCCTCGGCCAAGTCCAAAGAAGAAACAGGTCGCATTCCATGTGCCATCTGATGATGAAGCTTCTGATGATGAACTCGCAGAAATCATCAGAGACAGACAGGTGAAGGCCGCTAGAGCCAAAGGCACATCTGTGCCACTGCTGTTGGATCCGAGGAAAATCCTCGATTATATTGATCTCTGGCACAAGGATCCAAACACCCCCATGCCTGATTTCCATCTGACCGCTGGTCAAAATCACATGCTGACCCATTTCATCACTGAAGAGAAATGGAAGTTTGAAAAGGCAAGAGAGATCAAGAAAGCTCAATACAGAAAGGAGAAGTTCCTGAAGAAAAACGTTGTCAAAATGACACCTGAAGAACTTCTCAAAGTCCAGACTGAAATTCAAGACCTCAGCAAAAACTTTGATGCTTATTATGCTGATTGGCAAGGGGCCAAGGTCAGATTCGTCAACCTGACGAAGAAATTCACCAATGTTGCAGCCTCAACACAACATGAAATTCCTCAGGCTGAAGCCTCAGCTCAGCCGACTGAAGAACATGCCAGCACCGCTCATGAAGTTCAGGCTGCTGATGAAAATGCTAGTTCTAGGGCTGATGATCCCATTCCAGCCACTGAAGAAATTGCCAGGGCATCCACTAGTGGTGCGCTTGAAGAAATTGAAGAAGTCAGGGCAACTGCATCAGTTGCGCCTGAAGAAAATCAACCAGATTCCTCAGCTCCATCTGCACCTACACCAACTCCAATTCTTCCATGTGCATTTGATGTGAAGAGGACAAAGGCTGCAGAGCGAGCTGCAGTGAAGAAAAGGAAGGCATCAGCTGTGTCAAATTCTTCGGCTGCGAAGAAAATGAAGCCAATGACCAGCTCACTCGAAAATCCAATTGATGCTGTTCCGATTTCCTCCATGCCGTCAAAGGACCTTGTTCCTTTTGGAGAAGACTATGAGATCCCCATCGGATCTGATGAAGAACATCATTCTGCTCCTTCGTCAGAGCAGATTGATGAAGAAATTGAAGTGGACGCAATCCCCTCAACGCCAGTCATTTCCTCACCTATGCCTCAGTTCACAGCTGAAGAGGTAGGTGTTGAGGAAATTGAAGATGAAGATGTGGACATAGGATGCACCACACCTGTGATGAATGATGACTTTCGGGAAAGTCAGCATCCCAATACTCCTCTCTTCACCCCGCTCCAACAGATACCTCAGTCCCCTGCACCAACAGTTCAATTGGGCTCTGAAGAAACTCAACCCACTCTCTCTGTGCATGAAGAAATTCCAGCCACAAGTGCTGATGAACCTGCTACTGCTGATCCTCAGTCTGCACCTATTGAGGAACAAGAAATTCCTCAGCCTGAAGAACCTGAGCTCGCGATTCCTCAGGTGGTGATGCAACTCACTGACACCCCTCTGCCAAAGCAAAAGAATCCGTTCTCAAGCAAATAGAAGTTCAAGGCTGAAGATTTCTTGGCCGAGCACGTATTCTTCACTGATTATAATCCATATGATTCTACTCGCATAAGGAAGAGGCGTTTCTGGACTGCCAGCCAAGCCAATTTCTATTCCTCAGTGCTTTTCAACAAAGACAAAGTCTTCGATCATGCACATATTCCTCATGTGGACATGGAGTCTCTGCCCGGCTTTGAGCCAGTGCTCAGTGTTCTTCACGATGCAGGACTTCTGAATTTCTGCATTGATATCTGTGACTGGAATGAAGAACTCATTCTTCAATTCTATGCAACTCTGCACATCACCGGAGACGCTGAAGACGTGAACTCCTGGGTATTAGACTGGATGTATGAAAATAGTCACTACAAGGCACCTGCAACTAAATTGCTTCGTGATCTACCACTCAGTCCTCCAGTTGATGATGCTCGTTGTATCTACAACGAACTAGAACTTTCAAATCACTATATGCAAGTGCTGATGAAGCCATTGAAGCCAAGGCGGGCCCCACGAACCAAATTCCTCGTCAAGGAATTACTCTATGTGCCTCGGACTGTCTATCGAATTCTGACGAAGACAATGAGTCCTATCAAAGGCCACGACTCAAATGATGAAGAAGTCGTTGGCATCATGAAGAATATGCTTTTCAACCTCATTCATGGCGTTCCCGTCAACTTCCATGATTTCTTCATGAGGACTCTGGCCAATATTGCTATGTCACAATTCGAGCTGAAGCCCTATGCTCCTTGGATCATGAGATTCATCAGGGCAAGATCTTCACTGAATTACAAAGCTGACACTCTAAACCACGGTAGCTACTTGCCTCCCATTGAAGTCCTCAAACGGACAGTTTCAGCAGCTGATGATAAAGGCAAGGCCGCTGCTGTGATCGATGAAGGCATTCGTCCTTTGGATGGTCAATTTCGCAAAGCTGCATCTTACTCTACCAATGACGATTCTGCCACACATGACTCTGCCGCCAATACCTCATCCAAGCAAAATCCTCAAGCCACAGCACCCAGGGTGATGACTGACCGTGAGTTACTCCTCAGTCTGCATCAGAAGGTTGATCGCAATCATAAATGGGTCAAGCGTCAGTTTGGTTCAATTCTTCACAACATGACCTCAACACAAAATGCAGTGAACAAGAACCACTACTACCTCCATGAAACCTTCAACCGCACCTGGGCTGTTCTCTCCCATATCTACAGCACTGCTGATCTGAAGAATATGGGTCTCAAGGAAGAATTTGACTAGTCTGCACCTCCACCGAAGAAATTCAAGAAGGTCAAAGTTCTTTCCTTGGTGGCCAGCTCTTATTCTTCATCGCGTGACACTGATGAGTTTGAAGATTTGGATGACACTACGGCAGGCCCTGCTACAACAAACAACCCCGACAACGCGGGCACTCCTCCATCAACTTAAAATTCTTCAGGGGCGTTAGTCCTCAGTTTCAACCCCTTTGGTCATTTGATGACAAAGGGGGAGAAATCTGAGTTAGTCTTCAAACGGGTCTATATTAAGGGCATTTCTTAAGTTACAACTCTCGTTCTTCTGAAACTTTTAATTTGGATCGAGTTGTAATCTTAAACCCGATGGTGCGCTGATACTTTTGTTGCATTATGCTCTGCATGCTTATTCCTCATTAATGACATTGCACACATGTTGAATCTCATTAGGCGCCATATTTCATCATGCATTTCAAATTCTTCATACTATATATGAAATGCGTGTATGAATTACAAGATATAGGGGGAGATCGCCATGATTCAACTCTTCAAATGTGCATTGCCTCAAAAGCAAATTCCTCACTATGCACATGCTCAGGGGGAGTTCTTCTATATCTTGCAATCAAATTCCTCAATATCAGTGTATTCACTTCATATGTTTATCCCCGTTGAAAACTTAACCTATGTTGTCATCAATCACCAAAAAGGGGGAGATTGTAAGTGCATCTAGTGCCCCTTAGTGATTTTGGTGTATTGAAGACTTATAGGTTAAGCGACTAATGCGTTTGTGAGTATACACAGGTCTATAAGTCTATGAGGAGTTTGATATTGACAGAGAAAGTCGACCCCTAAAAATGAAGTTCTTCAACTAAAGACTTTGATATTCTGAAGACTTTCTGAAGACTTTGAAAGTGAAGAAATTGGTGTGACCTTGAAGACTTGGTATTCATTTGTGGAACATGAAGCGTGAAGTCTTTTGTTTTCGTAGTTTCATTTTCTCCTTCTTGAGTCATAGGAAACACCGTACTGTTAAATGGGGTCGAGGAAATACTAAGGAAAAATTTCCATGTGATGCTCAACTCAAAATCCTACACCTATCAATCCCTTCGAGTGAAGCCTTTGGAAATCTCATACAGTTCAGTCACTTTCTTCAGTGATAGAGACGAAGTTCTTCTGGTCGCTGATGAATTTGTTCTGACTGAGGAGTTAGGAATTCGCCAGTGCGAATTACCTACACAGTGAGGAACGTGATAGCCCTGAGGAATTTGAGAGTCAAATTTCCGACCGTTGCTGTGCTGCGTGCCAGCTGTCCCAAAATATCTTATCCACCTAACGGTCAATATCATTGAGGGGAATTTATGTCTTATCATGTCGGGCTGCTCCCTAGGCTATAAATAGCTGCCCCCTACAACCACTAGCTGGTTGGCTGCTCCGAGAGAACTTGACACTTGTCATTTGAGAGCAACCCATCCTCCGAGGACTTTGAGCGAAAATCATCAAGTGAGGAAAATCCCAAACCCAAACACCTACAAACCCCAAAGTGATTGAGCATCACTGAAGAAATTGATCCTGTGTGGATCCGACGCTTGTTACCTTTGAAGACTGTGCTTCTTCCAGACGGTTAGGCGTCAAGGTCTAGAGCATCCAAGAGGAATTGTGGATCGCCGAGTGACCAAGTCTGTGAAGGTTTGGAAGTCGCCTGAAGACTTACCACGAGTGATTGGACGGGATCTGTGTGATCTTAGTTCAAGGAGAATACGGTGAGGACTGGGTGTCCTGAGCTGCGTGCTCAAAGACTGGGTGCCCGGGACTGCGTGTCCTCGAGTTTAAATACTCAGCCGCTCCAACCAGACGTACAACTGAGACAGCAGTTGGAACTGGTCTACCAAATCATTGTCTTCACCAACCTACTGGTTCTATTTCCTCAACCCTTTCATTTCTTCATTGCTGTGTTGAGTGTTTGTTCATATCTGTGTTTGAAGACTTTGACTGAAGACTTTCTCAATTTCCTCAGTTCAATTTCTTCAGTCTGTTTGTCTTCATCTTGTGTTATCCTGTGATTACGCTTTCTGTACTCTGTGCTAGTCTTTATTTCATCATGATGACCATGCTTGTATTCTGTTATGCTTACTTCTGAGTACTTATTCCGCTGCTAATAGTTCTTCTCTAAGGAATTTCCTCACCGGCAAAATTCCTCAGTGAATAATTCATAAAAATCGCCTATTCACCCCCCTCTAGTCGACATAACGCACTTTCATCGCTAAGACGCCCGACTGTGGCATTTCTTTTAAAGCCCTTTATGTGGTGTCGCTAAGATGCCCGACTGTGGCATTTCTTTTAAAGACCTTTATGTGGTGTCGCAAAGACGCCCGACTGCGGCATTTCTTTTAAAGCCCTTTATGTGGTGTCGCTAAGACGCCCGACCGCGGCATTTCTTTTAAAGCCCTTTATGTGGTGTCGTTAAGACGCCCGACTGTGGCATGCTTGCTATTTATTTCATAATTTTAATACTACTATGTTATTGCATATTCATAAATAACATGCTTGCACGCATCAGAGTTTTATTTATCTTTTGTGACTGACGTCATGAGCATAAAATATTTTCAGCACATCATTGTTATATTATACCTGTGTTCATAATGTTTGCGAGTACATTCAAAGTACTCACTGGCTTGTCCCTGGCTATTGTATTGGCCAGATTTTCTTGCGCGGAGAGGAGCGACCGTGCCGACAGTCCCAGAACCTAAGCAGCGGTGATAGCAGCCTCGTGAAGATAGGAGTTAACCTGGTCAGCTGTTCCTGTGGGAATTGGAGTCCCAAAGACACTGATGATCCACAAAACGCTTCCGCCACCGATCATTAGAAACCATTTGTTGTACTCACAGGCCAGAATGGTCTTGTACTACATATTTTGTATCTTGCTTGGAAATTCTGTATCAAGTTGGTTCCTCATCAGCTAACAGTTGTCCTGGGGCTGGTGAGCACAAGGGCCATTTTCTGGAAATTAATGTCCGGAGAATCGGTCCCCACAGAGGTACTAGTAAACAGTTTTGGTTAGTAAGAATATTGGTGTTAAGGTTTGTGATTCCCGAAGCATCCACGTATAGTCTCTCGTTATGCTATGATGTTGGAGCATGATTTATTATTGATTCTCTTCCTTATGAGTGGCGGTCGAGGACAAGCGATGGTCTTTTCCTACCAATCTATCCCCCTAGGGGCATGCGTAGTAGTACTTTGCTTATAGGGCTAATAAACTTTTGCAATAAGTATATGAGTTCTTTATGACTAATGTGAGTCCATGGATTATATGCACTGTTACCTTTCCGTAATTTGCTAGCCTCTACGGTACCGTGCATTGCCCTTCCTCACATCGAGACGTGATGCAAACTTCGCAGGTGCATCCAAACCCCGTGATATGATACGCTCTATCACACATAAGACTTACTATATCTTCCTCAAAACAGCCACCATACCTACCTATTAGGGCTTTTCCATGGCCATTCCGAGATATATTGCCATGCAACTTCTGTCGGTGTCAAAACCGGTGGATCTCGGGTGGTGGGTCCCGAACTGTGCGTCCAAGGCTAATGGTAACACGAGGCTGGGGACACAGTGTTTACCCAGGTTCGGGCCCTCTCGATGGAGGTAATACCCTACTTCTTGCTTGATTGATCTTGATGATATGAGTGTTACAAGGGTGGATCTACCACGAGATCAGAGAGGCTAAACCCTAGAAGCTAGCCTATGGTATGATTGCTGATGATAATGATGATGAGTCATATGGACTAAACCCTCTGGTTTATATACATACCAGAGGGGGCTAGGGTTACACAGAGTCGGTTTACATAGGAGGAGATCTACATCCGAATTGCCAAGCTTGCCTTCCACGCCAAGGAGAGTTCCATCTGGACACGGGATGAAGTCTTCTATCTTGTATCTTCATAGCCCAATAGTTCGGCCAAAGTATATAGTCCGGCAGTCCGGATACCCCCTTATCCAGGACTCCCTTAGTAGCCCCTCAACCAGGCTTCAATGATGATGAGTCCGGCGCATAGATTGTCTTCGGCATTGCGAGGCAGGTTCCATCTCCGAATACTCCAAGATAAATTCCGAACACAAGGATCGTGTCCGGCTCTGCAAGATAACATTCCATATACCACTGTAGAGAGAATAATATAATCCACGAATCTAATCTGCTGACAATTCTTCGAGAAGTGACATCACGCCATGGTCTGGTTTTTACTCGAACCATTTTCTACAACCTGCATCCGCACACATCGTGAGGCGGTTTCTTTGGCACGTCTTGTCAAAGTAGAGATCGTGTCCCCTTATCACGGGATCTCCATCAATGCGGGTATGGGTAACCCAACCAGTGCCGTTAATCGAGGCGCCTGGAAAAATAAGAGATTACGAGAGGCAAGTGGGGAGGCGCACATTCACATCGCCTTCATAAAGGGCAGAAATCTTCCATTTTCACCCACACCTTCTTCTTCCTTTGCTCATCCGTTCTCGCACCCTCGAGCTCCAGCGCCCAAGTTCTCACCTTCTCCGTAAGACCACAGCATGTCCGGGGCGGGAGGCAAGTGGATGGCCTCCTCTGTCACAGAGGAGAACATTACCAAGCTTCGGGAAGCCGGATACCTAGCCGCTAATATCGCGCACAGGCTTCCAACAGAGGGACAGATTACCCCCACACCAAAGTCTCGGGAGAGAGTGGTGTTTCTCCCTCATTTCGTCTCTGGACTAGGGTTTACACTCCACCCTTTCGTCTGCGGGCTCATGTACTACTACGGGCTAGATTTTCACGACCTGGCCCCGAATTTCGTCCTCAACATCTCGGCGTTCATCGTTGTGTGCGAGGCCTTCCTCCGCATCAAGCCTCTCTTCGGCCTGTGGCTGAAGATCTTCTGCGTGAAGACGAAGATCGTGAGCGGCCAACAGGCGGAGTGCGGAGGTGCCATGGTGGGCAAAATGCCCAATGTTATATGGCTCGATGGCTCCTTCGTGGAGTCCATAAAGGGGTGGCAATCAGGATGGTTCTACATCACCGAGCCGCGCGACACCAACTGGGTGGCGGCCCCCAAATTCAGATCCGGAATCCCCACGCGACTCACCTCCTGGGAGAAGAATGGCCTATCCTGGGACAAACCCATGGAGCTAGCCGGACTCGAGACCTGCCTCAAAAGCATGAGGGACAAGAAGATCAAGCTTGTCCCGTGTGAAAGATGGGCGTTTGATATGTGGGAGTTCGACCTGGCCGAACACCAGATGTTGCTAGAGCTCTTCGACACAACGCACAAGGAAATCTGGAAGGTTATGTTCAAGACTGGCGAAGTCCCTACTCCCCTTTCTGAGGACCGGGGGCTCAGCGCAACGCGCCTTGCCAGTCCGGTAAGTCCCTTGACTATTTACAAGACGTTCCCTTAGTACTTTCAAGGGGGGATTTTTAAGTCACCTTGCTGACCGAACAGGAGTGGGTGGTGGAGACGGCGGAGCGGATCAACTGTCCGGCTCCATTGGCAGAGGACCCAGTAAGCGCACTCCTGGCGGAGACGCTGGTTCCGGAGCCTTACAAGGTGCCGGAGAAAAAGGCCGAAAAGAAGGCCACGGGGACCCGAAGGGGTCTTCGGCACGAGGCTGCACCCGACGCCTCGCCAGAAGAGGATGAGGCGCACTCCTCCCACGAAGGGGAGGAGAGGAAGAAGAAGAAGGCCGCCTCAAGTGAGGGGGCCGAAGGGTCCAAGAAGGTGGCCACGGGGACCAGAAAAGTTCACCGGCGCAGGGCCGTGATAGAGTCGTCGTCTAAAGACGACGAGGAAGATTCTCCCCCCGAAGACTGGGTAGGACATGAAGAGATGCCTCCTCCCCGCGCTAGGGAGGAGAAGAAAAGGAAGGCCGCCTCGTCGGGGGAGGCCGGGACGCTGAAGAAGGGCAAGGCGTCCCTTCCAGATCAACCCACTACCGCCGCTTTTAGTGATGAGGAGTGGATGCCCAAGGGGAAACCCCGGGCGAGGTCGTAAGTATCTAAATTCCATAATATTTTTCGTATGACTTTTGACCTCGTGGTTTGTAATGACGCCGAACACGTATATGCAGTCCGGCTGGGTCTGATCTCGAGGATTCCTCTTTGGAGGAGTCTCTAAATGAGTCGGAGATGAATTCGGTCCCGACGGCGACCTCTCCACGACCCGCGGATGACACCGAGGTGTTGTCCCGGAGGATGCCCGAGCAGGGGCGACGGTTCCGGAGACGCCCCGAGGCAAAATCTCGGGCGCCGGACACATGGGGGATAAGAACCCCATGGATTATGCTGACGGGGGCCATAGTGAGTCTAGCTCTTGGCCGGTTACTGCACCGGAGCCTACAAAAGGTTTCTAATTTCGGTAAGCAGTCCCTCGCGAAGGAGGGCGAGCCGGCCATGCCGATGACCTCCGCCCAGCCGGAGGCATCGGATAATTTGTTGGAAGTGCTTAGTGGCGCTTCCATCGAGGATGAACACCGTACACTTATTGGTACGGTGATTGAGAAGGTGCGGTCCGGCAAGAGCGGATTGACCGAAGCCTGCACTAGCCTGCTAACAGGCTTTAAGGTAAAGAAAGTGTGAGGAAGTATCACCCAATAGATAGTAGCCCCTGATGCTCTGGTTGGTGTTCGGAAAGAAAAGCCAAACATAGGGTCAACTAAAAAACCACAGGAAGCTAATAGTATTTGTCTGTATGAATCAAATAGGCACTGCCACTGACCGCCGCTGTGCGCATGACCGAGGTTGCCGGACTCAAGCGAGAACTAGGGCAGGCTGAAGAAGAGCTCGACCTCATGAAGAAGCAGCTCGAGGTGAACATAGGTGAGGAAAACCCCGTCCATATGTCATATAGAGGATAGAAAGTTGGTAATGCTAAGAAAATGCAGCATGGCTTTTGATAGGAACCGCGACCGAAGTGGCGACCCTGAAGGAAGCGCTGTCCGCGGCCGAAGCCAAGGCGGATACTGAGTGCACCGAGCGAAAGAAGCAAGATGCTCGGGTGGGAGAGGTACAGCAGGAGCTCCAGGAGCTCGGCCAGAAGTTCGGCTCCCTGGAGCATGACTACAAGACACAAGCGTCTAAGCTTGCAAAGGCCCTCCAGAGCGCGGCCGACACCAAGGCCGAAGCCCAAAATGCCCTCCAGGAAATCCAGGTGGCCAAAAAGATAGCGGAGGGTAAGGCATTCTTTATGCAAAGCAAGCATGTGGAGGAGCCATTTCTTTTACTTACATGAATCACGAGCTCTCCAGGGACATTCGCAGATCTGCCACATAGCATTTCGGATGCTGCGGAGTTCCATCGCACTGAAGAGGGGAGCTCTACGGAGAAGCTGTTCTGGTCCCAATATGCTGGGACCGAACACCCGATGCCTCTAACTGACCAACTGAAGCAGCTGGTCGAACTCCACAATGCAGCCGAACAGGCCATGGGGGACCTCATAGTCCGGATGTGGCCTGGCGAGCCCCTGCCCGGTAGCTACTTTGGCCTGGTGAAGCGGATGGTGCATGCCTGTCCACGGCTAGAAGTTATCAAGCAGTCCGCATGTATTGAGGGTGCCCACCAGGCCTTTGCCCGCGCGAAGGTGCATTGGGGCAAGCTGGACGCTGAGAAGCTCGTGAAGGATGGACCCCCGGATGGCAAGGAGCATCGCTGTCCCGAGAAATATTATGATGGCGTTATGAAAGGCGCTCATCTTGTGGCGAATGAATGTCCTAAGAACATAATTTTTGAGTGCAATATGAGAACGGGTTTATTTGTGCTATGCAACACTTTGTTTGATTTAAAATATTACCTTCTCTACGGTCGTTTATAAAAATCTGAAAGTAGGCCCGTCGTCATCTTCCGCCCTCCCATAACTAGTACTGGGGTGTTCGTGGAGACCCAAACACTCTTCATCAAAATTTTTGGTCCTTTAAGGAGGTGTTTGGCGCAGCAAACAAGGCAATCGGACTATTCGGCTTTATAACTCTCACTTGACCATAGAAGTCTACAATTTTAAATTTCGGCAAAAGCCCCTAGTATTCGGAAAGCCGAACTGGGGCGTTACACATGCCTAAATCGGACAAAGCCGATTCCTCGCCTTAAGCGGAAAAAATCTTTAGGGATTTTGGTACCTCGCGAACAGCGACGAGCTCTCGCCGCATCATGATGGCTAGTTTTCGGCTTTCTCTACTGAGGTGCTCATCCGGAAGAACCGGGACACAATCGCAGTAGTTCTCCCTGCGCTACCTTATCCGATATAACGGAACGTAAGGTACCAAAACAAGGGAGCCAGGCTAACCCAACTATTGACCCAAGACATGATTCGGAGCTGGTGCATATAATTCTATAAGTTTGGGGTGCCGCACTATTGTAAGTGTTCCTTGCCATAGTATGGGGCTCGATAAGAAGCCCCTGGCAAACTGACCGTGCCAAAACGTACGGATGCAATATTGAATAAATATTCAACAGTAAATATGAGGATAGTGATAAGAAGCTGACGCTACGTACTACTTCCAATTTATTTGGACAATACGGCAAGACGTAGGTGTACAATTGATGCATTAAGCAGAAAGAAATAGCACTATTTGACATGTCCTATCCAAGGGCAGGCTACATGCTGGTATGTAAGAACAGGTATAATGATCATTGAAGAAGACCACCTGGGTATTCCGTTGTGTGAAAAAGCCTCTTGCCTCCTTGGTGCCCCCTCAACAATGAGTTCGGTCATCCTATCTCTTCTGAAGGAGCTGCCCGAAAGTGGGGTCCTGAAAAAAGAAAAAAGTATGCGGGCCTCCTGGCGGCTGAACCGCACTCTCGCCGCATTGTCATCTCGCCTCCACCTATGCCCATGGTATTTTGAGCGTGTAATTGTGCACGCGTGGTACGAACTCCGCTTGAATGGGACTGCGGTGGAGACTGGATTGCTAATCGAGCTCCTGGCGTGCCTGACCGTCCTGTTGCAGGGAACTCTGGACTCGCTTGACGGTGTTCGGAGATGTCGCTGCCGGATTGGCTGTTTGTCGGAGGAGGCTGCTTTGTACTTCTGCCGCGAGGGCCGCAGTATGTTCTTCCGTACGGAGGGAGCGGTCTGTATTTCCATTAACTGTTATGATCCCGCGAGGTCCTGGCATCTTGAGCTTGAGGTATGCATAGTGAGGTACCACGTTGAAACGAGCGAACGCGGTTCGTCCAAGTAGTGCGTGATAGCCACTACAGAAAGGGATGATATTGAAGATTAACTCCTTGCTTCGGAAGTTATCCGGAGATCCGAAGACCACTTCCAGTGTTATTGAGCCCGTGCATCGGGCCTCTACCCCTGGAATTACACCTTTGAAGGTGGTTTTGGTGGGTTTGATCCGTGACGGATCGATGCCCATTTTGCGCACTGTATCCTGGTAAAGCAGGTTTAGGCTACTGCCACCGTCCATGAGGACTCGCGTGAGGTGGAATCCATTGATGATTGGGTCAAGGACCAATGCGGCTGAGCCGCCATGACAGATGCTGGTGGGATGGTCCCTACGATCGAAGGTGATCGGGCAGGATGACCATGGGTTGAATTTCGGGGCGACGGGCTCCATCGCATAGACGTCCCTAAGTGCACGCGTTCGAACGCCGGGCTCCATCGCATAGACGCTCCATCGCATAGACGCTCCATCGCATAGACACTCCCATTTGGGGATGTGAGTGGCGGACATCATGTTCACCGTTTTCACCTGGGGGGGTTTCTTCTACCCTCCAGTGTTCGAATGCCGGGGCTCCTCATCATCGTCGCTATGCAGCCCCTTGTCCTTGTTCTCAGCTTTTATCTTGCCGGCCTGTTTGAACACCCAGCAATCTCTGTTAGTGTGATTGGCTGGTTTATCGGGGGTACCATGAATCTGGCACGAGCGGTCGAGTATGCGGTCCAGACTGGACGGCCCCGGATTGTTTCTTTTGAACGGCTTCTTCCGCTGACCGGATTTGGAGTTGCTGAATCTGGCATTGACTGCCGTATCCTCCTCATTGTCGCATTATTTCGACGCTTGTGTCTGTTGTGTCATGGCTTTCCGTTTCTGTCACGGATGTCTGAAGTACCAGGGTTTCCAGGCACGGTGTTGCTGTGAGCCAGCCAAATGTCCTCACCCATGCAAAAGCGGGTCATTAGTGTCGTGAGGGCCGCCATGGTCTTCGGCTTTTCTTGGTCGAGGTATCGGGCAAGCCAATCATCACGGATATTATGCTTAAAGGCCGCCAGGGCCTCAGCGTCCGGATAGTCGACAATTTGGTTCTTTTTAGTGAGAAACCGAGTCCAAAATTTCCTGGCTGACTGTCCGGGCTGTTGGGTTATGTGACTTAAGTCATCAGTATCCGGTGGTCACACATAGGTGCCCTGGAAGTCATCGAGGAATGCATCCTCAAGATTTTCCCAACTGCCAATGGAGTTTGCTGGCAGGCTATTCAGCCAGTGTCTAGCTGGCCCTTTAAGCTTTAGTGGCAGATATTTGATGGCATGTAGGTTATCACCGCGGGCCATGTGAATGTGGAGAAGAAAATCTTCGATCCACACTGCGGGGTCTGTTGTGCCATCGTATGACTCGATGTTGACGGGTTTAAACCCTTCTGGGAATTCATGGTCCATTACTTCATCAGTGAAGCAGAGGGGGTGTGCGGCGCCTCTGTGGCGGGCTATGTCGCGGCCTATTCCGATTGGGTCTGGTTGGTAATGTCCAGCCTGGCCGGATTTATCAGTGTTGTATCCGGTATGACGATCGGTGTCATGAGCTGTGGCGCACCCCCGTGATCCGTAGATCGATCTTGGTTGTCCTTCTTGTTTTCCAATATGTCTCGCAGGTCCTGCGTATTCCCCCGGGCTGTGGTGAAACCGCGTGGGGGTGTGGGCTGGTGTCCGGCCTGATAGCCTGTTTTATCCCGGCCACGAGGTGGCCGGTCAGCCTCATCTTGTGCTGGAAGTTCAGGCTCTTCGGCCTCTTCTTCTAGCAGTTTATGCTTTGGATATCCCTTGCTCGGGGGATCGAGTCCGTATTCCTTGGACGCCAGGACTTCGGTCCATCTATCTGCGAGCAACTCTTGGTCCGCTTGGAGCTACTACTGCTTCTTCTTCAGGCTTCTTGCGGTGGCTATAAGCCTGCGCTTGAAGCGCTCCTGCTCTATGGGATCCTCTGGTAAACCGAATTCGTCGTCACTGAGGCTCACCTCGTCTTCGGAGGGAGGCATATAGTTATCGTCCTCCGAGTATCCGTCCATCGCCTGTTCATCTGGGGCAAGCCAGCCCGTGTTCCTGTTCAGCTTGCTCGAAGGTTGGTAGTCAGGATCGTATTCCTCTTCGGCACCATCTGGATTTTCTTCTCCAGTGCCGGTATTGTTGTGGCGAGGCTTGCAGCGGCGCCGATGACGCCCGTGTTTTGCTTTCTTCCCCGAGGGGTTATCTTCCGTTACCTCATTGCCATTCGATTCTTTGGGAGTATCCACCATGTATATGTCATATGAAGAGGTGGCAGTCCAGCGCCCTGTGGGCGGTGGTTCCTGTTCTTCTCCTGCATCATCGTCTATACTGTCGATGTCTTCGGAGTCGAAGTTAAGCTCATCGGTGAAGTCATCGACCGTGGCTATTAAGTG
This sequence comes from Triticum dicoccoides, assembly GCF_002162155.2. NCBI lineage: Eukaryota > Viridiplantae > Streptophyta > Magnoliopsida > Poales > Poaceae > Triticum > Triticum dicoccoides. Next base: position 636,942,255 of record NC_041389.1, read on the forward strand.
GGTGGTGGGTGGGAAACGAATTTCTTCGTCGCTAGCTCCCCACTCGAGCCGAACATAGTTCGGCCAGGAGTCCCCTGACAGAGAGAGAGACCTTAAAGAATTTAGCACATCTCCAAAGGGTGAGTGCTGAAAGATATCCACGGGGGTGAACTCCATGACTGGAGCCTAGTTAGATTCAATGGGCATGGACGCGCGTGGCCCAGAACACAAGGCCGAAGGTGAGTACGGGGGTCCGGAGACATAGATCCCTTTAGGAGAGGTGTCTGTGTTTGGCTCCAACACTGAGGAGTGTGTGGCCTCCGGGGCAGGGTCCATCCGCCCGTCATTGGAAGGCATGACCCGAACTGGAGCGAAGTCCAGAGCGGTAGCAGGTGCGATGTCCCGAATACTGTCCGACCTCCGATCTAGGTCATGCACGTCGTGATTGTTCGGCGCTCCTGACACAGGCCCGAATCCGTTAAAGATCAAGTCTCCGCGGATGTCGGCGGTGTAGTTTAGGTTTCCAAACCTGACCTGATGGCCGGGGGCGTAGCTATCGATCTGCTCCAGATGGCCAAGTGAATTGGCCAGCAGTGCGAAGCCGCCGAATATGAAGATCTGTCCGGGGAATAAAGTCTCAGCCATGACAGCGTGGTTGAAGGATGGAGGAGCCATCTAGCCTTGTAGCGACGACACAGAGGAACTCTCAATGAAAGCATCAATGTCGGTGTCAAAACCGGCGGATCTCGGGTAGGGGGTCCCGAACTGGGTGTCTAAGGCTAATGGTAACAGGAGGCTGGGGACACAATGTTTACCCAGGTTTGGGCCCTCTCGTTGGAGGTAATACCCTACTTCCTACTTGATTGATCTTGATGATATGAGTGTTACAAGAGTGGATCTACCACGAGATCAGAGAGGCTAAACCCTAGAATCTAGCCTATGTTATGATTGCTGATGATAATGATGATGAGTCCTACGGACTAAACCCTCCGGTTTATATAGACACTGGAGGGGGCTAGGGTTACACAGAGTCGGTTTACAGAGGAGGAGATCTACATCCGAATCGCCAAGCTTGCTGTCCACGCCAAGGATAATCCCATCCGGACACGGGACGAAGTCTTCTATCTTGTATCTTCATAGCCCAACAGTACGGCCAAAGTATATAGTCCGGCAGTCCGGATACCCCCTTATCCAGGACTCCCTCAACTTCCACCGCTTCCGTTTGAGGACTTGAGCATTCATCGTCATATTGCTTTGCATGATCATATAGCTGACATAGTAGTTGTGGCTTAGCCACCCTTCATCATTTTTCATACATGTTACACTAGATCATTGCACATCCTGGTACATGCCAAAGGAATTCATATAGAGTCATACTCTGTATAGGTATCGAAAAATGATCATCATTGCACATCCTGGTACATGCCAAAGTAATTTTTATTTCTTTTGAGTTATATGTAAATAGAACTGTGATGATCATCATTATTCATTTTTAGAGCAGTGCCCCAGTGAGGAAAGGATGGTGGAGAATATGATTCCGCCAAAAGTCGGGATGAGACTACGGACAATGAGAGAGAGAAAAAAAGAAAAAAAAAGAAAAAGAAAAAAAAACAAAGAGAGAAGGGGCATTGTTAGTATCCTTTACCACACTTGTACTTCAGAGTAGCACCATGTTTTTCATATGGGGGGTCTCCTATGTTGTCACCTTCATAGACTAGTGGGAATTTTTCATTATAGGATTAGACGCACACCCACTTAGTTTTCATATTGAGTTTTGTACACTTATAGCTCTTAGTGCATTCGTTGCATGGCAAGCCCTACTCCTCGCATTGATGTTGATTGATGGGCATCTCCATAGCCCGTTGGTTGGCCGCATCGATGTGAGACTTTCTTACGTTTTGTCTTGTCTATATTTACCCCAATCATCATACTCTATTCCACCCGTAGTGCTATATCCATGGCTCGCGCTCCTGTATTGTGTGAGGGTTGAAAAAGCTGAAACGCGTTAAAAAGTATGAACCAATTGCTTGGCTTGTCATCGGGCTTGTGCATGATAAATACTTTGTGTTAAGAAGACAGAGCATGACAAGACTATATTATTTTGTAGGGATAGCTTTCTTTAGCATTGATATTTTTAAAGACATGATTGTTTGTTGGGATGCTTGATTATTGATGTCTTTATGTCAAACTATAGACTATTGCTTTGAATCACTTATGTCTTAATATTCATAACATGATTAGATACATGATCAAGTTTATGCTAGGTAGCATTCCACATTAAAAATTATCTTTTTTATCATTTACCTACTCGAGGACGAGCAAGAATTAAGCTTGGGGATGCTGATACGTCTCCATCGTATCTATAATTTTTTATTGTTTTATGCCAATATTATACAACTTTCACGTATTTTTGGCAACTTTTTATATGATTTATTGGACTAACCTATTGATCCAGTGTCCAGTGCCAGTTCCTGTTTTTCTGCATGTTTTTTGTCTCACAGCAAATCCATATCAAATGAAGTCCAAAATCAATAAAAATATACGAATAATTATTTTGTAATATATGTGATTTTTGGGAATTGGAATCACCGCAAACGGAGGCCAACACAGCCCACAAGACACCAGGGCCCGCCCTAGGCCCCTGGCGCGTGGTGGTGGGTTGTGCCCTCCTAGAATTTCGGCTGGAGCTCTACTTCGGGCGCAAGGAAGGTTATATCTGAAAAAATCATGTTAAAATCTCAGCGCAATCGGATTTACGGATCTCCCGGAATATAAGGAACAGTTTTCGGCCAGATCTGGGGAACGAGAAACAAAACAAAACATAGAGGGAGATCCAATCTCGGAGGGGCTCCCGCCCCTCCACCGCCATGGAGGCCATGGACCAGAGGGGGAACTCTCCTCCCATCTAGGGGTGAGGCCAAGGAAGAAGAATAAGAAGAAGGAAGGGGGCTCTCTCCCCATCTCTCCCGGTGGCGCCGGAGTGTCGCCGGGGCACGGACCTTGACGGCAATCTACATCAACTTTCTCCCCGTCTATGCTGTGGTGTAAAACCTCTTCTCCTTGCTCTAATCTCTACTTAAACATGGTACTCAACTCCATATATTATTTCCCAATGATCTATGGTTATCCTATGATGTTTGAGTAGATCCATGTTGTCATGTGGGTTAATTTTGAACCTGGTTGGTATGATTGTATATTTTATTTATGGTGCTGTCCTAATGTACCCTCTGTCTCGCGCAAACGTGGGGGATCCCCGCTGTAGGGTGTTGCAATACGTTCACGATTTGCTTATGGTTTGTTGTGAGAGTGACAGAAGCTTAAACCCGAGTAGGTGGGTTGTTGCGTATGTGATAAAAAGGACTTGATACTTAATGCTATGGTTGTGTTTCATGACCTTAATGATATTTAGTAGTTGCGAATGCTTGCTAGGGGTCCAATCATAAGTGCATATGATCCAAGTAGAGAAAGTATGTTAGCTCATGCCCCTCCCTCATGAAAAATTGAAGAATGATTACCGGCACTTGTTATCGATTGCCTAGAGACAAATGACTTTCTTGTTGACAAAAGCTATCCACTTTTATTACCTTGCAATTTATCCATAGTTTTATTCTCGCAAAGTACTCATAGATTTACCCTTTCAAAATAGTTTCATACTTGTTCTAGGTAAAGCAAACGCCAAGCGTGTGTAGAGTTGTATTGGTGGTCAATAGAACTTGAGGGAATATTTGTTCTGCCTTTAGCTCCTCGTTGTGTTCGACATCTTTTTTATCAAAGAAGGCTACAAATGACCCCCTATACTTTTGGGTTATCATAGCTTTATCACAGAAGTAAATAACATGCCCATCAACATTTTCGAGCAAGAGATCTTTAAACATAGCAACACTAGGTTCTACTATAATTTGCTCAGAGGGTTTAAGTGTTTTAGTATTACTTTTGTGAACCAATGTTGATACCTTAGCATTTTACTTTATCCTAATAGGGAAAGGTGGTTTTTCAATATAACCAGTAGGAACTATTAGATCAACATTTTAAACGATAGTTTCATCTTCAGTTATAACCGGTTCTTTAATTTCTTCTTAATAGGTGGATGATATTTAACCACTTCTCCTTAGGGAGATCAACATGAGTAGCAAATTATTCACAAAAGGAGGCTACTATCTCAGAGTCAAGTCCATATTTAGTGCTAAACTTATAAAAAGCATTGGCACAATCAAACTCAAGCTTAATACCTGACTCTTTACCTTTGTCGAGTTCTCAATCTTTAGAGTTGTACTTAATTCTTTCTAAAAGATCCCACCTGAATTCAATAGTCTTCTTCATAAAAAAATAGCACAAGAAGTATCGACAATGTATTGATCATTACGAGAAAGCCGAGCATACAAATTCTCAATGATAATTTCTCTCGAGAGCTCATGATTGGGGCATGAATATAAAATTGACTTAAGACACCCCCAAGCTAGAGCGATAATTTCTCCTTCACGAGGCCAAAAATTAGATATATAATTCTGATTACGATGAACTAGATGCATATGATAAATGTTTTGGTGAAATTCCAATTTCAATTGATTCCAGTTCAAAGATCCAATATCATAGCATAGCCTATATCATGTCCATTCTTTTCCCTCCAAAGATAAAGGGAAAACCTTCTTCTTAACTTCATATCCGGGTAAACCTGCAAGCTTAAATAATCCACAAATTTCATCCACATGTATCGAATGCATATCGGGATGCTTCGTTTCGTCTCTTGCATAAGGATTAGCTAGCAGTTGCTCTATCATACCCGAAGGAATTTCATAACTAATATTTTCAATAGGGGCAGTAGGTTGAGGGGCAACTCTTTGTGTTTCCGGTCAAGGTGAAGATACCCTGAACAAACCCCTCAAAGGATTGTTTTCCATAGTAACAAGTGACAATAAACTTTAGGACGTAATATAAATTTTTCCTTACCGATTTCCACTTACCAAGAGCACTTCACTCCCTAGCAGCAACGCCAGAAAAGAGTTTTGATGAAGCGCAAGTATAGGGGATCAATCATAGTCCTTTCAATAATTAAGAGCAGTTTTCAACAAGGTTATTTCTGCAAGCACTAAAATTGTCGGTAACAGGTAGTTTGATAGTAAGATAATTTGTAACGACCAAGTAACTATAACGGTAACAAAAGTGCCGCAATGTAGCTCAATCGTTTTTGTAGCAAAGGACAGGCTGGAACGGTCTCTTATAATAAGCAAAGCGTTCTTAAGGGCACACAGGAATTTTATCTAGTCACTTTCATCATGTTGGTTTGATTCGCGTTCACTACTTTGATAATTTGATATGTGGGTGGACTGGTGCTTGGTGTCTTTCTTACTTGAAAAAGCCTCCCACTTATGATTAACCCCGTTGCAAGCATCCGCAAGTACGAAAGAAGAATTAAGATAATAATTTAATCATAGCATTAAACATATGGATCCAAATCAGTCCCTTACGGAATAGCGCATAAACTAGAGTTTAAGCTTCTGTCACTCTAGCAACCCATCATCTAATAACTACCCCACAATGCATTCCCTTAGGCCAAAATATGGTGAAGCTTAATGTAGTAGACGTTCACATAACACCACTAAGAGAATCACAACATACATCGCATCAAAATATCGAACAAATATCAAATTCACATGATTACTTGCAACATGACTTCTCTCATGGCCTCAAGAACAAGGACAACTACTCACGAATAATATTCATGCTCAAGATCATAGGGATATTAAATAGCATAATGGATCCAAACATATAATCTTCTACCCAATAAATTATATAGCATCAACTACAAGATGCAATGAACAATACTAGACACCCACCGGTGCCAATCTGAGGCTCTGATACAAAGATCAAACACAAGAGATGAACTAGGGTTTGAGAAGAGATGGTGTTGTTGAAGATGTTGATGAAGATTGGCCTCCCAAAGATGAGAGGTTTGTTGGTGATGACGATGGCTTTAATTTCCCGCTCGGGGAGGGAAGTTCCCCCGGCAAAATCGCTCCACCGGAGGGCAAAAGTGCTCCTACCCAAGTTCCGCCTCGAGAAGGAGGCGCTCCTTCTCAAAAGTCCTCTCCTTATTTTTTATAGGTGGGGACCGAAGGTGGGCCAGGGTGCGCACTACCCACCAGGGTGTGCCTGGAGGGTCTAGCGCGCACTGGTGCCTTGTGGCCACCTAGCTGCCTCCTCTGGTAGTTCTTCTCTCCAATATTTATTATATATTCCAAAATAATTCTCCATAAAATTTCACCTCATTTGGAGATGTGCAGAATAGGTATCTCTGGCATAGCTTTTTCAGGTCCAGAATTTCAATTGCTGGTAGTCTCCCTCTTTGTGTAAACCTTGCATATTATGAGAGAAAATACATTAGAATTACTCTATAAAGTGTTATAAAGCATAAAAACATCATAAATGACAGTAGGAAAACATGATATAAAATGGAGGTATCAAGGCCCGATGAAATTTCGTCAGAGAAAGCATACTCTTCAGACATCAGAGAGGTTTGTCACTTTGCCATATGTTTAATACATTTGTTCATCTTGATTGGTGCCATCATACGCCTTTGATTCCACATTTTGTGTTTTATACATTTCGTCTTTAATCTTTATTTTTCTATTTTTTGTTCCAATCTAGGTATACTACATTGAAAATATAGTGAGCGTGCATGTTGCGACAATAGAGGGAAAATGTGAGGTTACTACAAAGGATGACCTTCCTAATTCATATCTTGGCATCGTCATGCACCACAGCGCCGGTTTAACCATATTGCACGACCAGGAGAGCACACAATCCAGTGATGCATCGGCACCCAAGGAAACGCGCTACCACGCCCAACTTCGGCGAGCCCCAGTCGTCAACTGCGTCGTCCCGAAGGGTACCGCTTCTACTAGGTGCTCCACCGCGTCGAGCTAGTCACCACTGTCTACTCCAGTGTCTCCGGAGACCACTATAGCATAGAGTTCGTCTATTCCTGAGCCACACTTCCCACAGTTCTACAGGAATGGCTACCAGTGGCGTGCGCGAAAAGCCTAGCAGCGGCGAGCAAGGCTCTCAGGGCCACCTACCACCACTAACATGGCCCTCTAGTGGTAAAGACCTAGCAGTGGCAGATATTACCTAGCGCCCACCACTAGTAATGACCACTAACGGCACACACTACCAATGGCGGGCGTCAATATTCACCCTTCACTAGTATAATTCTATAAAATAAAAGAACGAATGTGCCAGCCGGTGGCGCGACAGTGGTGGTCCACCCCGCGCACGCTGGATCCACCACCACGAGCCGACTAGATCCATCATCGCGAGCATTGCACCCACTAGATCCACCACCCCGCCGGATCTCCCGCCGTGCCCACTAGATCCACCATGCACGCTGGATCTATCGCTGCACCCGCTGGATCTTTCACCACACCACTGCATCTACCACCGCGTCCTTTGGATCTGTCGCGCCCGCTACATTCATCGCCGCCCTCGCTAGCAGGAAGAACCTCCGCAGGGGAGGTGGCATTGAACTCTGCTGCTTGTCGATGTTGAACTCGTATAGATGTTTGTGGGAGGAGACATGCCGGAGCTCAAGCGGATCAAAGAGATGGAGAGAGAGGGGGGGAGGATAAGGGGGAGATAGGAGAAGGGATTGACGGTGACGATCTATGCGTGGATGTTGGGTGTGGATGGCTGGATGATAGCCACCTCATCAATCCGTGGGATATTGGATTGGCCAATCAGAACGCAAGCGGTACCAATGGTGCGCCCTAGATTATGCTTGCCACTGCTATGTTTTTTTTGTATTTTTTGCAATTATTGTGTAACACAATATATTACTTACTTTGAGACTATTCCACATTTGCCCCGTAGTGCATAATAGAATCTAGTCATTAGTGAACCTTATTTGGTCGTGGCTCCGAGTCCTCGAGGTGGTGTATCTAGTCATCTACTTCGCGAGTTCGCTAGTTGCTTTGTCTAGGCTTTGTGATGCGGTTCAATGATGTTGGCAGCATACCGGTGTCTGCAATGTGGTCTCAGTTGAGTAGGTATTTTGACAACATTGACTGATTACCAATTCAGGCTCTAGGTGTCGTTTTCTTGAGGTTGTTGGTGTCGAGGAGTTCGGGTGGCTCATGTTGCCAATCTTCCCTCTCATTTCAATCTTCTTTTCTTCTTATGTCATCTGCTCTAGCTCAGCTTGATGTGTGTGTGTGTGAGGGGGTGGGGCTGATAATAACAGCCATTACTCCACCCCTGTATTCTGCAACTTATCTTGCCAAATTACATTTGTTGGTAATAAATGTTCAGGTGGGAAGTTTCTACCCCCCCACCTCCTAAGACATTTGAAAAAAGTATGTGTGATTCTTGCTTATGGTTGGGCGTGTATTCATCATTGGTAAAAATGTCATCGCATGGAAAATGTTTCCACCACGTGAAATTGGCATTAGGAGCAAAACAATAAGACATGGAACAGTAAAATACCATATAAGTGGCTATACCACATATTGTGTAATTACCCCTTGTATTGATATGTTCTAACGCATTGCACTATCAGTGCCATGGTTTTCTTCCAACTAACATCGTCGTCTAGAAACTCTATGGAGTTCCAAATCCAAACCTTAGTTTTCAGTCTACATGACTTGTGAGTTTTTAGTTCAAGTTAACAGACATGGCTTTCAAGCTATGAGTACCATGTGGATGTGGGAAAAAAATTGCCTCTATGGATATTCTCATTAACAAAATGAAAAACATTTAGGTTACTTACCATTGATTAGTGGCGCTAGAGGTGACATCTGATCCGGCCGTGGGGGTGCCTCGCTCAACAACGCCGAAGGGACATTTCATGTGAAGAGGTGGCGGCTCTGAGGTTGATGGTTGTGGTGGCTGGGGAGCCAGCCGACGCAAGGAAGAAGAGAGGGTCCAGATGTTCACACGACAGCGCGAGAACAAAACGCAATTGTTTTCATATTGCCATACTCATTTCCCAAATATATCATATGTTTTTTTCCTCATAAATGCGCAGCTCTGCCACATTTTCGTATTCAATCGAGTGACGGGCAGCTGGCACATTTGTACAAAGACGAGGGAGGGGGTTGTCGGCGTAAAACCGGTGGATCTGGTGTAGGGGGTCCCGAACTGTGTGTCTAAGGCTAATGGTAACAAGAGGCGGGGGACACAATGTTTACCCAGGTTGGGGCCCTCTCGATGGAGGTAATACCCTACTTCTTGCTTGATTGATCTTGATGATATGAGTATTAGAAGAGTTGATCTACCACGAGATCATAGAGCCTAAACCCTAGAAGCTAGCCTATGATTATGATTGCACGTTGTCCTATGGACTAAATCCTACGGTTTATATAGACACCGGAGGGGGCTAGGGTTACACAGAGTCGGTTATAGAGAAGGAGATCTACATACCGGAGGGGACACGGGATGAAGTCTTCAATCTTGTATCTTCATAATCCAGCAGTCCGGCCAAAGTATATAGTCCGGCTGTCCGAGGACCCCCTAATCCAGGACTCCCTTAGTAGCCCCTGAACCAGGCTTAAATGACGGCGAGTCCGGCGCGCGGATTGTCTTCGGCATTGCAAGGCGGGTTCCTTCTCCGTATACTCCATAGAATATCTTGAACACAAGGATCGTTTCCAGCTCTGCAAAATAATTTTGACATACCACCGTAGAGAGCACAATATTTCACAAATCTAATCTGCTGACAACTTTTCATACCGTGACATCACGCCACGGCCCGGTCATTATTTGAAATGTTTTTCTCAACCAGCTACTGCACATATTGCGAGGCGGTTTCCTTGGCATGTCTTGTCGAAGCAGAGATCGTGTTCCCTTATCACGGGATTCTCATCAATACTGGTGTGGGTAACCCAACCGCGCCATCAATCGTGGCGCTTGGGGAATAAGTGATTTTACCGGGCAAGCCCCACTTCGGCCTGTGGCTGAAGACCTTCAACGTGAAGCCGAAGATAGTTGTCAGCCAGTAAGGGGAGTGCGGAGGCGCCATGGTGGGAAAGATGCCCAACGTCATTTGGCTCGAAGGCTCCTATGTGGAGACCGTGAAGGGGTGGCAATCGAGGTGGTTCGACATCACCGAGCTGCGCGACACCAACTGGGCGGCGGCCCCTGAATTTTGATCCGGCATCCCCATGCGGCTCACCTCCTGGAAAGAGAAGGGCTTATCCTGGGGTGCGCTGGGGAGTTGACCGTCTCCAGAACTGTGTCAAAAATATGATAAGCAAGAAGATCAAGCTTGTCAACGTGGTCCAGGTCATCCTCTTCCGCCGGATCCTCCCGTGTCAAAGACGAACATTCAATATGTGGGAGTTCGATCTGGACAAACACCAGACGTTGCGAGAGCTCTTCGACAAGACGCACAAAGACGTCTGGAAGGTGTTTTTCAAGGCCGCTGAAGTACCTCCTCCCATCACCGAGGATCGCGGACTCAGTGCAAAGCACCCTGCCAATCCGGTAAGCTCTTTATATTTCACAAGATGTGCCCTCCCAGTATATTTGTGGGAGGAATCTAACCGTCCACACCAATTTAACAGGACTGGGTAGCGACAGCGGAGCGGATCGACTGTCCAGCTCCACTACCTGAAGATCCAGCAACGGCTCTCCTAACGGAGATGCTGTTTCCGGTGCCCTATGAGGTGCCGGAGAAAAAGGCCTAGAAGAAGGCCGCGGGGACCAGGAAAGGTTTCCGGCGCAAGGTGGTCTCAGACTCATCGTCCGATGACACCGAGGCATGCTCCTCCAACGAAAACGAGGAGGAGGAAGAGGAAAGCCTCCCCCCCAACTGGGGGGGATCAGAAAAGGAAGGCCACCCCATCTGGGGAGGCCGAAGGGTCTAAGAAGGGAAAGACCCTCCCTCCAGACCACTCCACAACAGCCGCCTACAACGATGAGGAGTGGTTGCCCAAGGACAATCCCCTGGCAAAGTCGTAAGTATCCGGACACTATAATACTTTCGAGTATGTTTTTCTTTATTGCGTCTTATCATGTCAAATATGATTGTGCAGTCCGTCCAAAGCCCATATCAACGTATCCTCCTCGGGTGGGTCTTTGAGTCAGTCGGTGATGAGCAGCGATTCACTCCTGATGGCCACCCCCCCCCCCGCTCATGGACGACACTGAGGTGTTGTCCCAAAGGATACCAGACCAGGGGGAGATGGTTCTGGAGACGCCCCAAGGCGAAATCACAGACACCGGGCACATGGGGGGGGGGAACACCCCCATGGATTCTGATGAAGGGGGCCACAGCAAGTCTGGCCCCCACTAAGGAGGGCGAGCCGCCTGTGCCGATGACCTCTGTCCATCCAGAGGCATCAGACAACCTGCTGGAAGTGCTTCACGGCGCTTCCGTTGACGAAGAGCACCGCACTGTCATGAGTGCGATGATTGAAAAGGTTCGGTCCGCCAAAATCGGATTGACCGAAGCCTGCGCCAGCCTCCTAACAGGCTTTGAGGTAAGTAATCAAATTATCACAGTATAGACAGTAGCCCCTCATGCTCTGTTTGGTGTTCGGAAAGAAAGGCCGAACAAAGGATCAAATAACGTAAACCGGAGTCTAATCATAGTATGTCTATGTGAATAAGCAGGCATCTTTGCTAGCCGCTTTCGCTCGTACTGCGAGGTCTCCAGACTGAAGAGGGACCTGCAGCGATCCGTGGAAGAGCTCGGCCTCACGAAGAGGCAGCTCGAGGAGAACAAATTTAAGTGATACCCCGTATGTATATTGATAAACAAAAAATGGTTTTTAGCTCATAGAATCGTCATGAACTTTAATAGGGGCCATGACCGATGTGGCGGCCCTGAAGTAGTCACTATCCGAGGCCGAAGACAAAGTGGCCAAGGAGCGCATCGAGTGCGAAAAGCAAGAGACCCGAGTTGACGAGGTCTAGCATGAGCTCCAGGATTTCATTAAGAAATACGAGTCCTTGGAGCGTGACTCGAAGATGAAAGAGTCCGAGCTTGCCAAGGCCGCGAGCAGGATGCCAAAGCTGAGGCCCAAAAGGCCCTCCAAGAGGTTCAAGCGGCCAAGAAGATTGCGGTGGGTAGGGTATTCACTATGCAAAGCAAGCATGTGAAGGAGACTTTCTTTTTACTTACCCGAATTTGGAGATCTCCAGGAGCATTCACAAACCTTCCGCACATCATCTCTAATGTCGCGGAGTTCTACCGAGATGAGGAAGGGAGCTCGATGGAGAAGTTGTTCTGCTCCCAGTATATTGGGGCCGAACACCCGATGCCCTTGAGCGACCAGCTGAAGCAATTGGTCGAACTTTACAGGGTGGCCGAACTGGCCATGAAGGATCTCATAGTCCGGATGTGGCCAGGTGAGCCCCTGCCCAGCAGCTACTTCGTCCTGGTAAAGCGTCTTGTGTCTACCTGTCCGCGGCTCGAAGTCATAAAGTGGTCAGTCTGCATTGAGGGTGCACGCAGGGCCTTCGCCCGTGCAAAAGTGCACTGGGCAAAGATGGATGCCGAGAAGCTGGTGATGGAGGGGCCACCAAAGGGCAAGGAGCACCGCCACCCAGAAAAGTATTATGACGGTGTCATGAAGGGCGCCCGCCTTGTGGCGGAGGAATGTGTTAAGGATGTTATATTTGAATGAATGTACTCATGTGATCCTGTAATATGAAAACGAGTTCATGTGCGCTATCTAACGCTTGTTCATTTAAAATATTACCTTCTATGCAGCCGTTTATAAAAATCTGGGAGTTAGCCAGTCGTCGGCTTCTGCCCCCATGTAACTAGTACTAGGTGTTCGGGATAAATCTAATCACTCTTCATCCAAATTGTTGGTCCTTTAAGGAGGTATTTAGCGCAGCCAACAAGGCAATCGGACTAGACACCTTTATCACTCTCACTTAGCCACAGAAGTCTACAATTTTAAATTTTGGCGAAGCCCCTAGTATTCGGAAGGCTGAACTTGGGGCGCTATAAACGCCTAAATCGGACAAGGCCGATTCTTCGCCCGAAGCAGAAAGCATCTTTAAGGATTTGAGACCTCTCGAACAGCGACCAACTCTCACCACATCATGACAGTCAGTTTTCGGATTTCTCTACTGAGGTGCTCATCTGGAAGAACCGGGACACAATCGCAATAGTTCTCCCTGTGCTACTTTAGCCTATATAGCGGAACGTAAGGTACCAAAACATGGGAGCCGGGCAAACCCAACTATTGACCCAAGACATGATTCGGAGCTGATGCATATAATGCTATAAGTTCGGGGTGCCGCACTATTAAAAGTGTTCGGACTTTTCTGGCCATGTTATGGGGTACACTGAAGCCCCTGTCGAGCTGAACGTACCAAAGTGTATGGGTGCAATTTGTAATAAATAAGTAGTTGAGGGAAAAAGACAAAGGAATGTAATAATAAGCTGACGCTGTACATTATTTTCCATTATTTAAGTAATATGTCAAAGCGTATATATACAAGTAGTGCGATAAGCAAAATAGGACTATTTGACATGTCCTTAACCAAGAGCGAGCTGCGTGTGGGTATGTAAAACAGGTATAACGATCAATATCAGAGACCACCTGAGGATTCCCTTGTACGCGGAAGCTTCTTGTCTCGGTGTTTCCATCCCGTTATGGTTCCGATAGTCGGACTATCGGAAGAGCCTCCCAAAAATAGTTACCTTAAAAGAAAAGGTGTGAGGATATACGGAACCTGCGGCGGTTGAGCCGCATTGTGGACCGTGTCGTAGCCGTGCCTCTGCCTATGCCCATGGTATTTTGAGTGTGTAATTATGTACGCGCGGCACAAATTTCGCCGCTTGACTGGGACTAGGACGGAGGCCGAACTGCTAGTCGAGCTCTGGACGTCCCGGACGATCCTGTTGGAGGGTACTCCGGACTCGCTTGACCGTGTCCGGGGGTTTTATCGCTGAATTGGCGGTCTGCCTAAGAAGGCTGCTTTGTACTTCTGCCGTGAGGGCCGCGGTGTGCTCCTACGTACGAGCGAGCGCTCAGTGTTTCCATTAACTGTTATAACCCCGTGAGGTCCTGGCATTTTGAGCTTCAAGTATGCATAATGCGGTACCGCATTGAATCTGGCAAATGCGGTTCGTCCGAGCAGTGCGTGATAGCCACTGCAGAAGGGGACGGTATCAAAGATTAACTCCTCGCTTCGGAAGTTGTCCGGAGATCCGAAGACTACTTCCAGTGTGATTGAGCCCGTACAACAGGCCGCTACACCTAGTATGACACCTTAAAAGGTGGTTTTGGTGGGTTTGATCCTTGAGGGATCAATGCACATTTTGCGCACTATATCCTGATAAAGCAGGTTCGGGCTGCTGCCACCGTCCATAAGGACTCGTGTGAGGTGGAATCCGTCAATGATGGGGTCGAGGACCAATGCGGCTGAACCGCCATGACGAATACTGGTAGGATGGTCCCTGCAATCGAAAGTAATCGGACAAGAAGACTATGTGTTGAATTTTGGGGCGACTGGCTCGATCGCATAGACGTCCCTTTTCCTTGTTTTCTGTATTCAACTTGCCGGCCTATTTGAACACCTAGCATTCTCTATTGGTGTGGTTGGCTGGTTTATCGGGGGTGCCATGAATTTGACACGAGCGATCGAGTATGCGGTCCAGACTGGACGGGCCCAGGTTGTTTCTTTTGAATGGCTCTTTACGCTGACCGGACTTAGAGCCACTGAATCCGGCATTGACTGTCGTGTCTTCGGTGTTGTCGCCATTGTTGCGGCGCTTGTGTCCGTTGTGTCGTGGCTTGACGTTGCTATCCCTGGCATCTGAAGTGCCAGGATTTCTTGATGTGCTATTGCTATGAGCCAGCCAGCTGTCCTCACCCGCACAAAAGTGGGTCATGACTATCGTGAGGTCTGCCATGGATTTCGGCTTCGCTTGGCCGAGGTGTCGAGTGAGCCACTCGTCGTGAATGTTATGCTTAAAGGCCGCTAGGGCTTCGGCATCCGGACAGTCGATGATTTGGTTCTTTTTAGGTAGGAACCGAGTCCAGAATTTCCTGGCTGACTCTCCGGGCTGTTGGGTTATGTGACTTCAGTCATCAGCATCCGGTGGTCGCACATAAGTGCCCTGGAAGTTGTCAAGGAATGCGTCTTCCAGGTTCTCCCAACTGCCAATAGAGTTTGCCGGTAGGCTATTCAGCCAATGTCGAGCCGGTCCTTTGAGTTTTAGTGGGAGGTACTTGATGGCATGTAGATCATCGTCGCGGGCCATGTGAATGTGGAGATGGAAATATTCAATCTGTACCGCGGGGTCTGTTGTACCATCATATGATTCAATGTTCACGGGTTTAAACCATTCTGGGAATTCATGATCCATTACTTCATCAGTGAAGCATAGGGGGTGTGCGGCGCCTCTATGCCGGGCTACATCACGACGCAATTCAAATGAGTCTGGTCTATTGTATTCGGCCCGGCCGGACTTGTTTTTAGTATATCCGGCGTGACGGTCATCGTCACGCGTTGGGGCGCGTCCCCATGATCCGTAGATCGATCTTGACTTTCCTGCTTTGTTTTCCAAGACGTCTCATAGGTCCTGCGTGTAGCCCCAGGCCTTAGTGTTTTTGTTTGATTGGCGGAAGGGTGCGGGCTGGTGTTCGGGCTGATATGCCGCTTTGTCTCAGCCACGAGGTGGCCGGTCAACTTCATCGTGCGCTGGTAGTGTGGGCTTTAATGCCTCCCTCGAGCTGAGGTAGCAACTTGCGCTTTGGGTAACTTTTGGTTGGGCGCTCGAGTCCATATTCCTCGGTTGCCAGGACCTCAGTCCATCTATCAGTTAGCAGATCTTGATTAGCTTGAAGCTGCTGCTGCTTCTTCTTCAGGCTTTTTGCAGTGGCTATAAGCCGGTGCTTGAAGCGCTCCTGCTCGACGGGATCCTCAAGCACGATGAATTCTTTGTCGCCAAGGCTCACTTCGTCTTCGGAGAGGGGTGTGTAATTATCATCCTCTGATTCTCCATCTATTGCCTGTTCCATAGGGCTATCTTGCCCATCCTTCCGCTCGGCCTGCTCGAAGCCTGGTTGGGCAGGATTGTTTTCGTCTTCGGCACCATCCGGATTGCTATCATCTCTTGTGCCGGTATCGCTATTTTTGCTATGGCGGGGCTTAGAGCGGCGCCTATGACGTCGGTGCTTAGATTGCTTCTCAAGGGGATTATCCTCCGTTGCCTCATCGCCATTTCTTTCTTTGGGGGTGTCCACCATGTATATATCATATGATGAGGTGGCTATCCAGCGCCCTGTGGGCGGTGGTTCCTATTCTTCTCCATCATCGTCGTCCATACAGTCGATGTCTTCGGAGACAAGTTCAAGCATGTCGGTTAGGTCATCGACACTAGCTACCAAGTGGGTGGTGGGTTGGCAACGAATTTCTTCGTCGTCCACTTCCCACTCAAGCCGACATAGTTCGGCCAAGAGTCTCCTGACAGGGAGAGAGACTTTAATGAGTTTAGCATGTCACCCAAGGGCGAGTTCTGAAATATATCCGCGCAGGTAAACTCCATGATCGGTGCCCAATCAGATTCGATGGGAACGCACGCACGTGATTAGGAACATATGGCCGGAGACGAGTCCGAGGTTCCGATGACACAGATCTCTTTGGAGGTGAAGTCTGTGTTCGTCTCTATTGCCGATGAGTGTGCGGCCTCCATGGCGTGGTCCATCCACCCATCCTCGGATGGCATGATCTGCTCCGGATTAAGGGTTGGGGCAGCCGCAGGTGTGATCTCCCGAACACCGTCCGATGGCAGATCTAAGGCATGCTCGTCGTGACTGTTCGGCGCACCTGATATGGGTTTGAAACCATCAAAGATCAAGTCTCCGCGGATGTTGGTAGTGTAGTTCAAACTTCCGAACCCGACCTGATGGCCAGGGGCGTAGCTATCGATCTGCTCCAGATGGCCAAACGAGTTGGCCCGCAATACGAAGCCGCCGAAGACGAAGACCTGTCCAGGGAGGAAAACCTCACCCTGGACCGCACCGTTGCAGATGATTGAAGGAGCCATCAAGCCCTATCGTGACGACACAGTGGAACTCTCAATGAAAGCACCAATGTCGGTGTCAAAACCGGCAGATCTCGGGTAGGGGGTCCCGAACTGTGCGTCTAAGGCTAATGGTAACAGGAGGCGGGGGACACAATGTTTACTCAGGTTCGGGCCCTCTCGATGGAGGTAATACCCTACTTCCTACTTGATTGATCTTGATGATATGAGTATTACAAGAGTTGATCTACCACGAGATCATACAGGCTAAACCGTAGAAGCTAGCCTATGAATATGATTGTACGTAGTCCTACAGGCTAAACCCTCCGGTTTATATAGACACGGAGGGGGCTAGGGCTACACAGAGTCGGTTATAGAGAAGGAGATCTACATATCCGAATTTCCAAGCTTACCTTCCATGCAAAGGAGAGTCCCACCCGGACACTGGACGAAGTCTTCAATCTTGTATCTTCATAATCCAACACTCCGGCCAAAGTATATAGTCCGACTGTCCGAGGACCCCCTAATCCAAGACTCCCTCAAGGGTCGCCAACAATAGAAGGAAAGAAACCCGCAGCATGACAACAAAAAGGGAAAGGTGTTTAGGTCGATCCCGAGCTAGCGCGAGCCCAAGCCTACCCGGAGGAAATCGCCCTCGCTCCTGCCCAGCGGCCTCACCCCGCAAATCCAAGTCCAAACCCGCGCCCCCTCTCTCTCGCCAGACCGCGGCCGCCTGTATTTATACCCTCACCCCGCCTCCATTCCAATCCTCACTTCTCTCTCTCGCTCGTCGCTCACTTTCGAACCTGCGAGGCTAGCTAGCTGATGAGATGAGACGCCTCCACCCCCGCTGACGCGCACGTTCTCCTCTCTCTTCACCGGTGGCCGGAGGGACTAGCCGACCGACTCCTTCCTCGCCTGCCTGCCCTGGTAATACATAAATATGACCGCGTGCTTGCTCGCTGTCTTTTGTCTCAGTTTGGTTGCTTCGCTCTATAATTTGGTTTTGGTGTTGGGTGGAGAGAGTTGGACGTTTCGCTGAGGATCTGGTTTCTGGTTTACTTTGCTGATCGCGTCGGCGTGTACTCCCTTGACGCCACAAGATTTCTCCAAAACTTTTGATAGTGGATAGTGGATCTCAACTTTTGATCGTGGATCTCTTTTCGGTGGGTTCTCAACTTCTGATCGTGGATCTTGCCTGCCTGGTGTGCGTGCGTGTAGCTAGCCGGTCGGTGGATCATTTTGTCGATGATCCTCGTGAGGCTCGACTAGGGGCTAAGTCTGCGTACTCTACCGGCCACCGGTGTTTTCTACCTTGTTCAAGTGCTCCCGACCCCACGCTTCCGTCTGGAATGATAGCCGAGACCATGGTGCGTGTAGATGGGATTCGTCCGCGTCCTGCTGAGGTTCTTCACACCCCGGTTTTACATGGACATGTGGTTCTATACCTCCTTTACATGCATGTGTGCTAGTCCTGACGCCATACTTTTTTCCTAGCCTTGGATGGATCATGATTGCCAGCCAGTTCTAGGATCATGTTTATATCATGTTTTTTTTCTTTTGGCTTCATCTTGCATTCTTCTCTGGAGCCGTGTCACTGGCACCTCTCCCCATTTCCGTCCATCTACCCTTTGCTTGCTTGGCCTACACATACGCTCCGATCACTCTCTGTACTTGCATCTCGTCACTCGTTTTGTTTGGTTTGAATCCGGGTGACGGTGCTTGTACAGCCTGATTTAAAAATGGTGGCATCTCTGTTTGTATTTGTGTAGTTTGAAACCAGATGAACTTGCTTATATGTCCAATTCATGGTTACATCTTATTGTATTTGCATAGATCCATGTTTGTGCATCTAGACTTTTGATTAGGATGCTTCTCTGAAGGTCTATTCCATCGTTTTGTAGTGCAAGAGTTTCGACCTTGGTGGTGGATATGTGGTCTGCCCTTGGTGGAGATGTAGATTGCACCACCGAGATAATTAACGACACCACTTCGTGGATGGTTGATGGATACTTCTTGCAGATCTGCAGATCTTGCTTTCTGGTGTGGAGCATGTGTGCCCAATTACCAATAGCTAGGTTGCATCAGTGCCTCTCTCCATTTTTCTCTATCTGCTCTTGGTTGCTTTATTTCTTTTGATCACTTTGTGTACTTGGCATTTCATCACCCCTTTTGGTTTGAATCCAGCTTACTGTGATTCTATTTTCGATTTATACATGGTAACGTATGTATCATCACCTATTTTGTTTGAATCTAGGTGAAGCTTCTACGCTCGATTTATGGTGACATCGCTAGTTGTATTTGCAAAGTTTGAATTTGGGTGGACGTGCTTCTATTTGATTTATGGTGACATCTAGTAATGTTTGCATAGATCTGTGTTTTCACATCTGAAATTTTAATTAGGATGTTTTTTAATAGTCTAATTGTTATGTTGTGCAGGAGTCTTGGTTTCGGTGGTGGTGAATCGTGATCTGGCCTTGCTGGAGATTTGTAGATTGAACCGACCAGGTAAGTTTTTTTCCCCTTCCCCACCCCATCATTTTTTGCGTTCACCATATCTAGCTCTGCCAAATATGTCCTTGTTTGAAAATGTGTTAACAAATTGTTGCTTTGCGGTGTAACCGCTAAACTCTTGATTTTGTAATTTGATTGTTATATTTATCTAAACTACTAATTGACACATCTACTTGATTCTAAACTTTACAGGGGAATTTTGTTGAACTCTCCACATTCTGCTGGTACTGCTGGTATATGTGCTTACCTTGCTATTTTGGTTCCCAAATTTTAGATAAACTTATTCATGGAAATGCTATAGTTTCCACAGCACTGCACTTCTCCTTATTAGCAAATTAAACGGTCATAATATTATTATTTTTATAATTTTGATGTGCGGTGTAGTATATGAAACTATGGATTGGGACACCATTGTTATTTATTGGTACATTTGCGACTCGTGCATTTAAATAATCATTCAACAATATATTTTACAAGACGACTATGTGTAGTAAGCGAGCAAAATCATATTGGGTCAATCAAAGAATGAGTAGTTAAACCGCCATTTTAATATTTTATGTACGGGATTCATCTGATGCATACATACTTGCACTGCATTCAGTTCTTTCAGCGTGTCAAATATTTGTTGAAAAATGTGTCTAACATTTCTATCAAAAATGTGTCCAACATTTTTGTTGCTTTCAGGAACAAAGAGGCGCCAAGCAAAGCCTAAAAGCAGAAATGAGAATATAATTGAGCAGAGCAATGTTACCACCAATATTGGTCATGATGCCATTGGATGCAAGAGACCAAAAAAAGAAGTTGCTTATTCGAATTTTAGTGAGAAGGCATTTGACTTACCGGAAGAAGATTCACTTGTCACACCCAGGGAAATCAGAATTGAGGAGGAAACAGAGGCAGTTAGGTTGACAAGAACATGAATCAATTTTGTACTCCAGGAACACATGTTCAATCAATAGCTTTGTCATGCAATTACTATCTTATGTCCTTTGCATTGGATCTTGCATTCCCTCACAATTAAACCTTCCTCTTAACTTGCATAAAAATTTAAATTATTCTAGGTACAAGTTACGCCAACTATCGGTGTCAAAATCGACGGATCTCGGGTAGGGGGTCCCGATCTGTGCGTCTCAGGATGATGGTAATAGGAAGCGAGGGACACAATGTTTACCCAGGTTCGGGCCCTCTCGATGGAGGTAAAACCCTACTTCCTGCTTGATTAATATTGAAGATATGTGGAATACAAGAGTAGATCTACCACGAGATCGTAGAGGCTAAAC
Organism: Triticum dicoccoides; assembly: GCF_002162155.2. NCBI lineage: Eukaryota > Viridiplantae > Streptophyta > Magnoliopsida > Poales > Poaceae > Triticum > Triticum dicoccoides. The sequence continues at coordinate 636,963,012 of NC_041389.1, forward strand.
CCTAAGAGCTAGCCTATGATGGTATGATTGGAATTGTGATCGGCCTTCTAAAGACCATGCTCTCCGGTTTATATAGACACCGGAGAGCTAGGGTTTACATGGAGTCGGTTACAAGGAAGGAATCATAATATCCGGATTGCCAAGCTTGTCTTCCACGCAAAGGAGAGTCCCATCCGGACATGAGCCGAAGTCTTGAATCTTGTATCTTGACGCTTCTATAGTCCGGACGATGTATATAGTCTGGCTGTTCGGATACCCACTTATCCAGGACTCCCTCAGTAGCCCCTGAACCAGGCTTCAATGACGATGAGTCTGGCGCGCAGTCTTGTCTTCGGCATTGCAAGGCGGGTTCCTCCTTCCGAATACTCCAAGGTTACCATCGAACACGTAGACCGTGTCCGGATCTGCAAAATGATCTTCGCATACCACCATAGAGACAATGATACTCAAGCTGACAACTTTTAGACGACGTGATATGTCATTGCGATCAGGCTATTATTCGAACCGTTTTTCTCATAACCAGCCATAGCGCATACTGCGAGGTGGTTTCCTGAGCACGTCTTGTCGAAGCGAAGATCGTGTCCCCTTATCACGGGATTCTCATCAATACGGGCGTGGGTAATCCAACCATACCACTAATCGCGGCGAGCGAGAGGCGAGTGGGTTCCACCAGGCAAGTGGGGAGGCACAAAAAGCTCTTACACTCTCTTATAAAGATATAGGGCATCTTCCTCTTTTACCCACGCCTTCTCCTTCCGCTAACTCACATCCCTCTGCTCGAGCCCTAATACCCGAGCGCCTTTCTTTTCCATCGAAGAGAGGGTTTCCAAAGATGTCCAGATCCGGAGCAGGAGGCAAATGGATGGCCTCTACCGTCCGGGAGAGGGATATCAAGAAGCTCCGGGAAGCCAGGTATCTGGCCAAGGAGATTGGCCACCATCTCCCACCGACGGGACAGGTTGTCCCTACTCCGGAGCCACACGAGAGAGTCGTGTTCCTTCCCCATTTTGTCCGCGGGCTCGGTTTTCCCCTCCACCCATTTGTACGTGGAGTCATGTATTACTATGGGGTTGATTTTCATGATCTTTCCCCAAACTCCTTTCTCAATATCTCGACCTTCATCGTCGCATGCGAGGCCTTCCTCCGGATTCCGCCTCACTTCGGCCTATGGTTGAAGATTTTCAATGTGAAGCCCAAGGTGGTGAGTGGCGAACACGCCGAGTGCGGCGGCGCCATGGTGAGCAAGATGCCCAGGGTCGTTTGGCCGAAGGGCACTTTTCACAACTCAGTCAAGGAATGGCAGCAGCAGTGGTTTTATATCACAGAACCACGCGTCGAAGAATGGGCAGCAGCTCCTGAGTTCAGATCCGGAGCTGCGCTGCGGCTTACGTCTTGGCCCAAGAAGGGCCCGAACTGGTGCTCGTACGATGAGCTGTCACTGCTCCTGACGCGTGTTCAGAATATGGTCGACAAGGCCGTCAAGCTTGTTGACGTGGTCCAGGTGATGCTAGTTTGCCTGGTTCTCCCTTGCCAGCGTCGAGACTGTACTTTATGGGAATTCGACCCATCCGAGCACCAAACCCTCCAGGAGCTCCATGATTCCTCCCACGAGGATATTTGGAAGGTGCTCTTTAAGTCTAGCAAATCATGGCCGGAGTCTTCTGAGGATCGGGGGTATCAATTATCCCATTCTGCAAGCCCGGTAAGGTATAGCCACGCCCCGTCCGTCCAGGCTTCAGCCAGCATATCATGAGGGGGGCGTTTTAATCGTGCTTCATTGTGGCTTTAGGGATGGATAAAAAGGGTGGAGCGGATACAATGTCTGGCCCCACTGCCGGAGGAACCGGCCGGACCTCTTCTGACAAAGATGCTGGTCCCTGCAGCTTACAAGGCGCCCAAGAATGAGGCCCCCAAGCAGGTCAAGAAGACCGGGATTGGCCTCCGTTGCCGTGAGGCTTTGGACACCCAGTCCTAAGGCTCTAGCGACGCTCCTTCTTCCAAAGACAAAGAGGAGGAGGCAGAGGAGGACGAGCCTCGCTCTGCTGGCGGGAAGAAGCGTGCAACTTCCCCGTCCCTGGAGGCCGAGTCGCCCAAGAGAAGTCGAGGTTCCCCTCCAGAGGCATCCACCCCGGCTGCTGATAACAGCCCGGAGTGGGATCCCAAGGCCAAGCACCTGGGAAGATGCCTATGTATCCATGGTGTCCGGGTATTGTAGTTTTAACTTTCGCCACATCTCACATAGCCCGGCAAGGTCTCTTGCTGGACAATCCTCATCGGACGATTCGTTGAGCTCGAATGTTGTGGCGAGCGACACGCCTCCGGGGATTCCTTTTCCGAAGTCCGGGCGCGACACCGAGTGTCGTCTCAAAGAGACCCGGGGCTGGATAAAGTTCTAGAGGCCCCTAAGGCTCCATGGTCGGGCCATCGGCCATCCTCCATGGAGGGAGGTTTGCCTACTCCGCCAGCCGCCTCAGTATAAGCCGAGCTGTCGGGCGGTCTGTTGACAGCGTTAAGGAACGCGTCCGTCGTTGATGAACATCGGACCCTTATGGGTGCGGTGGTTGGAAAGATTCAGGCTGCCAAAAGCGGGCTGAATGAGTCCTGTCTTGGCCTTATAAAGGCCTTTGAGGTATGGTTTCTAAGGAACCTTTAAAGAATCAGTATGATATGAGGAGTAGCCCCTGATACACTTTCCGTAAAAAGAAAACCGGGCAGGGGATCAAATCCTCAGTTGTAATGGGAACTTTTTAATGTTGTATACCCATGTTTTTGAAAACAGGCGTCTGTGTAGAGGACGCCCGCTCATGATGCGGAAGTGTCCGAGCAGAAAGAGAGCCTGAGACAGGCCGAAGAAGAACTTGGCCGTGTGAAGAAGTAATTGGAGGAGAGGCAAGGTATGTTTGGACATTGTCTTGCATTGGGCACAAATCAATAAGTGTGCCTATTTGCAAAGTATTTATGTTATGCGCCCTAGGAGCGAGTGCCGAATATGAGGCGCTGAAGAAAGCGGCGGCTGATGCCAAAGAGAAGGTTGCCGCCGAATAGGCTCTGCGTGAAAAGCACGAGGCCAGGGTCGTCATAGCTGAGCGGGAGCTTTAGGATGCTGTGACGAAAAGCGAGAGCTTGGAGCAGAGTTTAGTAGGGAAAGAATCCGAACTCGCCCAAGCTCTCCAAGCCGCGGAAGATGCTCGGGAAGAAGCCCGAGGTGCTGTACGGGACATTCAAGAGGCCCGGAAAGTTGCGGCTGGTAAGGCCTGTTGTATCTATGGCCGTTATGATGTTATAATATGGAGAACTCTAAGCGGCAAGCTGAATTCTTTATTTTGCAGGGGCGTTTGCAGATCTGCCTCGTAGCATATCAGATGCGGCCCAATTTTACCGGTCCAAGGAGAGGGAGTCTGCGGGGAGGAACTTCTGGTCACAGTATCTAGCGCCGAACTATCCGGTGCCTTTTATCGATCAGCTGAAGGAGCTGGTCGAACTGTACCAGGAGGCCGAACTAGCCATGAAGGACTTGGTCATCCGGCTGTGGACTGCAGAGCCAATTCCCAGTAGTTTCTTCGAACTCGTCAAGTGGATTGTGGGCGCCTGTCCTCGGCTTGATATTATCAAGCAATCAGTCTATATAGAAGGTCCGCGAATGGCGCTTGCCCATGCAAAAGTGCATTGGGGGAAGCTTGACGCAGAAAAGCTGATAACTGAGGGGCCACCAGAGGGTAAGGAGCATCGCAAGCCCGAACTTTATCATGAAGGTGTAATGAATGGTGCCCGCCTGGCGGCGAACAAGTGCACCAAAGACATTATATTTCCCTGAGGGCATTTTTGCCATCATTTGTAATATGGGATAATGGCATTTTTATTATATGTTGCCTATTTGGTTTGAACATGTGTTCTTCCTTTGCGGCTGTTTATTGTATAAATTCTGAGAGTTGGCCAGTCGTCGGCTTCAGCGCCTACGAGAGAAGTACGGGGGTGTTCGGGGTATTTATGAACACTCTTTATCCCATTGTTGGGTCCTTATAAGGAGGCGTTTCTCACCACGAACCAGGCAATCGGACTATAGGGCTTTACTACTCTCACTTAGCCATAGGAATACGTGTATGGTTGGTGCAGCCCCTAGTCTCCGGAAGGCCGGACTAGGGGCTCTATTGGCGCCTGATCGGTAGATTGATCCGTCGCAATCTGCATTTTATAGTGGCGTTATGCGGAATGAATCTTTAAGGATTTTGCAACCTCTCAAATAGCTGACCAGCTTTCACCTGATCATGAGAGTCGGTTTTCGGCTTTCTCTACTGTGGTGCTCGTCCGGCAGACCCGGGACACAATCGCAGTAGTTCTCCTAGTGCTACCTTAGCCGACGGAACATAACATAAGGTACCAAAACATGGGAGCCGGGCAAACCCAACCAATGACCCAAGACATGATTCGGAGCTGATGCATATAGTGCTATAAGTTCGGGGTGCCGAGCGACCGACAAGGTGGTCGGACTTTATTGCCGTAATGTGGAGCCCCTAGCATAACCGGGCGTAACACGAACTGTGGCTGCCACTTTTATGGCGAAGAGGCGTCGATAACAAACGACGACCGGCGCATGTTTAGTTAAGTCTACACATTGTAGTAATATGATATGTCCATGCATATGAATGCGATTTATGATTATGAAAAAGAGATGGTTTTCTGGCGGAACCTTTGGTGGCCTGACTGTAGGGGGCTGTGAATGGATCGAAGGTAAATCCGAACTGCCGTCTACCTGCATGGTCTTGTCCTTGTGTGTCCGGGCCGACTTCATGCCACCAAACCTGTTCTGCATAAGAGTTAGTTTGTGAAGGTAAGTGAGCGGAGGGCACCGAACGTACTCCTGTGGTTGGTCCAAAGGTTCCTGATCAGACCCTGGTCACCCTAGCCGCTATTCGAGAAGCAGCCCAGACTCCTCAGTTGGTGTACGGATAGTTGGCTGTCATATCAAAATATTGACGGGCATGCGCAACTTGCTACTCTTGCAGCTGTATGATTCCCGCTTCTGAGGGCGGGGTTTGGCTCTGCACGCAGGCGTGAGTGTATTACCGGTGCTGGCCTGATGATTTACCACGTGGAATCTAGCCAACGTGGTTCATCTTGTTAGCATACGGTGTGATACCGTATCGGGGGGATGCGCCGATGGCGCGGCCTTATTTGGTTATCTAAAAACAACCGTTAGGGCGGCGGGCCAATGATCCTGGCCTTTGTGCCTGCCACCTTGTAGGAGGTGTTTATTTGTGCGCCCCCTTGCGCTTTTATTGCTTGAGGATCCCCTGGCTATTAGGTCTGGGGGTATGCAATTGAATTGTTGTGGTTTGTATGGTAGGGGGCGATCGGCCGTACTGTTGTGCTGGGGGGGGGCTTTTGACTAAGCGCCTCCCCTCAATGTTTCCGGCACACGCCCGATTGCTTTACTTTGGAGATCCGGCATTCTATGTTAGTATGTTTTGCCGTTCTTTTGGGAGTACCGTGAATTTCGGACGACTGATCGAGCTCGTGGCTTGGGCCGAATAGGCTTGAGTTGTTCCTTGTCCGTTGACCGGACTGGGATTTGCTGAACTTGATAACAGCTTCCCTAATTTGCCATTTATGACCGTTGCGCCGGGGCTTGAGGCTGCTTCTTCGTGTATCCTTCTTGCTGGTTTGGACCGTAGTGGTGTGCGGACGTCGGGTTGTGTGCCTTTGATTTTCCCGCTTAGCTTGAGGTAGCCAGTTGTGCCGCGTGTGCCCTTTGTTAGGGCGGTCGAGGCCGTACTTCTCGGTGGCCAGGATCATGGTCCACCGTGCTATTAGCAAATCCTGTTTGGCCTTAAGCTGCTCTTGCTTCCTTTGCAGACTCTTTGCAGTGGCTATGAGTCGTTGCCTAAAGCGAACTTGTTCCACTGGGTCTTCAGGAACGCCGAACTCGTCATTGTAGATGCTTACCTCGTCTTTGGAGGGGGGTGTATAGTTGTTCCTCTCCAAGTATCCCACCATGGCCTGTACGGCCTGCTTGATGGTCGGCTGATCAGGACTGTATTCCTCTTTGGTACTATCTGGATCATCTCCGGGACCGGTGTTGATGTGGCGGGGCTTGGAGTGGCGTTGGAGACGGCCATATTTTGCTTTTCCTCCGGGGGGGGTGTCCTCCACTGCCTTGTCGCTGTTGGTTTCTTTCGGAGTGTCCACCATGTATATATCGTTTGAAGGGGTGGCTATCTGCCGCCCTATGAGCGGTGGCTCCTGTATGTCTCCTGCACCGTCGTCCATACCGTCGATGTCTTCAAAGTCAAAGTCGAGCACGTCGGTTAAATCATCGATTGTGGCGACAAAGTGGGTGGTTGGTGCGCAGCGAATTCCTTCGTTGCCTGCTTCCCACTCCAGCTGGACATAGTTCGATGCAGAGTCTCCTGACAAAGAGAGGGACTTCAATGAGTTCAGCATGTCGCCGAAGGGTGAGTGCTAAAAGATGTCCGCAGCGGTAAACTCCATTACCGGAGCCCAACCTAGCTTGGCTGACTTGAGAGTGAGCAGACCAGGACCGACAGCCGGATACGAGTCCGGGGGTCCAGGATTACAGGCCTCCATAGCGGTGGGACCCGTGTTCGGCTCCACCGCCGATAAGTGTGCAGCCTGCGGAGCAGGGTCTAGCCCTCCGTCCATAGGCAACGCAACCTGCCCTGGATTCAGGTCCAAGGCTGCTTCGGGGATGACGTCCCGGGCACTGTCCGAGAGCAGGTCTAGGCCATGCTCGTCGCGGCTGTCCGGCGCTTCTGGCGCAGGCTCGAATCCGTCGAAGATCAAGTCTCCGCGGATATCCACCATGTAGTTCAAGTTTCCGAACCTGATCTGGTGGCCAGGGGCGAAGCTGTCGATCTGCTCAAACCGGCCAAGCGAATTGGCCCGCAGTGCGAAGCCGCCGAACACAAAGATCTGTCCGGGGAGAAAAGTCTCACCCTGGACCGTGTTGTTGACGATAGAAGACGCCATCAGGCCTCGAAGCGACGGCACAGAGGAACTCTCAATGAAAGCACCAATGTCGGTGTAAAAACCGGCGGATCTCGGGTCGGGGGTCCCGATCTGTGCGTCTCAGGCTGATGGTAATAGGAAGCGAGGACACAATGTTTACCCAGGTCGGGCACTCTCGATGGAGGTAAAACCCTACTTCCTGCTTGATTAATATTGAAGATATGTGGAATACAAGAGTATATCTACCACGAGATCATAGAGGCTAAACCCTAAGAGCTAGCCTATGATGGTATGATTGTAATTGTGATCGGCCTTCTGAAGACCATGCTCTCTGGTTTATATAGACACCGGAGAGCTAGGGTTTACATGGAGTCGGTTACAAGAAAGGAAACATAATATTTGGATTGCCAAGCTTGTCTTCCACGCAAAGGAGAGTCCCATCCGGACACGAGCCAAAGTCTTGAATCTTGTATCTTGACGCTTCTATAGTCCGGCTGTCCGGATACCCCCTTATCCAGGACTCCCTCACCAATCAACGAAGCATTATGCACCATGGTGTGACACTGTCCTTAAAACAGCAAGACTGGTTGTTAGTGTCATTGCCATTTTAAAAGAACAAACTCACGCTTCAAAACTTTCTTTCGCTGATGTTACCAAGAGAGTAGAAGAATTTGAGAGAGGGCCCCATGCATTCATTTCAAAAGATGCAACACTTGTTGAAGATATGTTGTGGTGCATGGACAGATAATCCTTCAACATTTCACAAATTATCCATATGAGTATATTCAATGGTGCACCTTCATCACGGGCCTTGTCAAGAAGATGGAAGAAGGAGGTCACACGAAGCTAGAAATTAAGAAGAAATCTCAAGTGGCAAGAGGAGGGAATCTGAACCCAAGTGCAGAAATAACCCCAATATCAAAATGAAATCTTATGCGTGCGACAACCACAAACTTGGTCAGCAGGATATGGGGTGATTACTATGCAACCCATTTCCCAGAGGATTCAAAGGAGGGGGTTATGAAGGAAATATGCCCTAGAGGCAATAATAAAGTTGTTATTTATATTTCCTTATATCATGATAAATGTTTATTATTCATGCTAGAATTGTATTAATGAGAAATTTAATACATGTGTGAATACATAGAAAAAATAGAGTGTCCCTAGTGTGCCTCTACTTGAGTAGCTCATTCATCAAAGATGGTTAAGTTTCCTGACCATAGACATGTGTTGTCATTTGATGAATGGGATCATATCATTAGGAGAATGATGTGATGGACAAGACCCATCCGTTAGGTTAGCATGTTGATCGTTTAGTTTTATTGCTATTGCTTTCTTCATGACTTATAAATGTTCCTCTAACTAAGAGATTATGCAGCTCCCGAATACCGAAGGAACACCTTATGTGCTATCGAATGTCACAACGCAACTGGGTGATTATAAAGATGCTCTTCAGGTGTCTCCTATGGTGTTTGTTGAGTTGACATAGATCGAGATTAGGATTTGTCACTCCGTGTATCAAAGAGGTATCTCTGGGCCCTCTCGGTAATGCACATCACTATGAGCCTTCTGAGCAATGTGACTAATGAGTTAGTTATGGGATGATGCATTGCGGAACGAGTAAAGAGACTTGCCAATAACGAGATTGAACTAGGTATGATGATACCAATGATTGAATCTTGGCCAAGTAACATACCAACGACAAAGGGAACAACGTATGTTGTTATGCGGTTTGACCGATAAAGATCTTCGTAGAATACGTAGGAGCCAATATGAGCATCTATGTTCCGCTATTGGTCATTGACTGGAGATGTGTCTCGTTCATGTCTACATAGTTCTCAAACCCATAGGGTCCGCACGCTTAACGTTCGATGATGATTTGAATTGTGAGTTATGTGATTTGATGACCGAAGTTTGTTCGGAGTCTCGGATGAGATCACAGACCTGACGAGGAGTCTCGAAATGGTCGAGAGGTAAAGATTCATATATTGGAAGGTTATATTCGTACATCGGAACGGTTACGAGTGATACGGGTATTTTTCGGAGTACCGGGGAGTTACTGGAATTCACAGGGACAAGTAATGGGCCTTATTGGGCCATACGGGAAAAGAGGAGGTAGGTCAAGGGGAGGTGGCGCACCCCCCTATGGGTCCAAATTGGACTAGGGGAAGGGGCGGCGCCCACCTTGCCTTTTCCAGTTCCCTCTCTCTTTCCCTCTTTCCCTCTCTCCTACTCCGAAAAGGAAAGGGATTCCTACTAGGACTTGGAAGTCCTAGTAGGACTCCCTAAAGTTGGCGCGCCCCTAGTAGGGTCGGCCTCTCTCCATCCCTCTTTTATATACGTGGGTAGGGGGCACCCCAAAGGCACTCCAAGTTTTTTCTTAGCCGTGTGCGGTGCCCCCTCCACAGTTACACACCTCGGTCATATCGCCGTAGTGCTTAGGCGAAGCCCTGCACTGGTAACTTCATCATCACCGTCGCCACGCCGTCGTGCTGAGGAACACTCCCACGTCCTCAAATGGATCAAGAGCTCGAGGGACGTCATCGAGCTGAACGTCTGCTGAACGCGGAGGTACTGTATGTTCGGTTCTTTGATCGGTTGGATCTCGAAGACGTTCGACAACATCAACCGCGTGACTAAACGCTTCCGCTTTCAGTCTACGAGGGTACGTAGACACACTTTCCCCTGTCATTGATATGTATCTCCTAGATAGATCTTGCGTGATCATAGTAAATTTTTGAAATACTGTGTTCCCCAACAGTGGCATCCGAGCCAGGTCTATGCGCAGATGTTATATGCATGAGTAGAACACAAAGAGTTGTGGGCAATAATAGTCATACTGCTTACCAGCAACGTCTTACTTTGCTTCAGCGGTATTGTTGGATGAAGCGGCCCGGACCGCGTTCTTGAGACTGGTTCTACTGACCTGCTTTGCACACAGGTGGTTGGCGGGTGTCTGTTTCTCCAATTTTAGTTGAATCGAGTTTGACTACGCCTGGTCCTTGTTCATGGTTAAAACAGCACACTTGACGAAAAATTGTTGTGGTTTTGATGCGTAGGTAAGAATGGTTCTTGCTAGAAGCCCGTAGCAGCCACATAAAACTTGCAACAACAAAGTAGAGGACGTCTCACTTGTTTTTGCAGTGCATGTTGTGATGTGATATGGTCAAGACATGATATAATATAATTTGTTGTATGAGATGAACATGTTTTGCAAAAGTTATCGGCAACTAGAAGGAGCCTTATGGTTGTCTCTTTATTGCATAAGATGCAAGCGCCATACAATTGCTTTACTTTATCGCTACGCGATAGCACTAGTTGCAAAAGCAATAGTTGGCGACACGACCATGTGACGACACGTTGATAGAGATCAAGATGATGGAGATCATGGTGTCATGCTGGTGACTATGGAGATCATGACGGTACTTTGGAGATGGAGATCAAAGGCATAAGATGATAATGGCTATATCATGTCACATATTTTTATTGCATGTGATGTTTATCTTTTATGCATCTTATTTTGCTTAGTACGGCGGTAGCATTATAAGATGATCCCTCACTAAATTGCAAGGTATAAGTGTTGTCCTTGAGTATGCACCGTTGCTATAGTTCGTCGTGCCGAGACACCACGTGATGATCGGGTATGATAAGCTCTACGTTCACATAAAACGGGTGCAAGCCAGTTTTGCACGTGTAGGATACTCAGGTTAAACTTGACAAGCCTAGCATATGCAGATATGGCCTCGGAACACTGGGACCGAAAGGTCGAACGTGAATCATATAGCATATATGATCAACATAGAGATGTTCACCATTGAAAACTACTCCATCTCACGTGATGATTAGACATGGTTTAGTTGATATGGATCATGTGATCATTTAGATGACTAGAGGGATGTCTATCTAAGTAATATGATTAAATTGAACTTTAATTTAAAATGAACTTAGTCCTGATAGTATTAGCATATCTATGTTGTAGATCAATAGCTCGCGTATAGTTCCCCTGTTTTATTTTTAATATGTTCCTATAGAAAACTAAGTTGAAAGATAATAGTAACAATGATGCGGACTAGGACTGTGGTCTGAGGATTATCCACATTGCTACACAGAAGAATTATGTCCTTGATGCACCGCTAGGTGATGGACCTATTGCAGGAGCAGATACAAATGTTATGAACGTTTAGCCAGCTCTGTTTGATGACTACTTGATAGTTTAGTGCGCCATGCTTTATGGCTTAGAACCGGGATTTCAAAAACGTTTTGAACACCAAAGAGCATATAAGATGTTCCAAGAGCTGAAATTGGTATTTCAGACTCATGCCCGAGTCGAGAGGTATGAGACCTCTGACAAGTATTTTCCCTACAAGATGGAGGAGAATTGCTCAACCAGTGAGCATGTGCTCAGAATGTCTGAGTACTACAATCGCTTGAATCAAGTGGGAGTTAATCTTCGAGATAATATAGTGATTGACAGAGTTCTCTAGTCACTATCACCAAGTTACTTGAACTTCATGATGAACTATAATATGCAGGGATGACGAAAATGATTCCCGAGCTCTTTGTGATGCTGAAATCGGCAAAGGTACAAATCAAGAAAAGCATCAAAATGTTGATGGTTGACAAGACCACTAATTTCAAGTAAAAGGGCAAGGGAAAGAAGGGAACTTCAAGAAGAATGGCAAACAAGTTGCCACTCCCATGAAGAATCTCAAAGCTAGACCCAAGCTTGAAACTGAGTGCTTCTACTTCAATGAAAATGGTCACTGGAAGCGGAACAGCCCCAAATACTTGGCAGATAAGAAGGATGGCAAAGAGAACAAAAGTATATATTATATACATGTTATTTATGTGTACTTTACTAGTGTTCATAGTAACCCCTGGGTATTTGATACTGGTTCAGTTGCTATGATTAGTAACTTGAAACAGGAGTTACAAAATGAACAGAGACTAGTTGAGGGCGAGGTGACAATGTGTGTTGGAAGTGATTCCAAGGTTGGTAAGATCACCATCGCACACTCCCTTTTCCTTCGGGATTAGAGTTGAACCTAAAATAAATGTTATTTGGGGTTTGCGTTGAGCATAATATGATTGGATCATGTTTATTTCAATACGGTTATTCATTTAAGTCAAAGAATAATTGTTATTCTGTTTACATGAATAAATCCTTCTGTGCTCATACACCCAAGGTGTATGGTTTATTAAATCTCGATCATTGTGATACACATAATCATAATATTGAAGCCAAAATATGCAAAGTTAATAATGAGAGTGCAACCACTACTAGGAAAAGGCCTACTAGTGGCGCACTAGTTTTACCTACTAATGGCACACTACTGGTGCACCACTAGTACCACGCCACTAGTATTATATACTAATGGTGCACCAAGCCATGCGCCATTAGTATAGAGAAACATGCACCATTAGTATGCCTCCCAGGGGGCCATATATACCCATGTGCTTTGGCATACTAATGGCGCACTGTGGTGTGATGCGCCATTAGTATCCTTTGGCATACTAATGGAGCACTATCTGGTGATGCGCCATTAGTATCCTTTGGCATACTAATGGCGCACTGTGGGGTGATGCGCCATTAGTATTAATATTAGGTTTTTTTGTTTTTTTTGATTTTTTCACAGGTTACAAAATATATTATTTGACAGAATATAGACAGCACCACACAGCAACAAATGATTCATCGAATACAATAGAAGGTAAGTCTCCAAATACCATTCATCATATTAGTCTCCGAATACAAAATACCGAACGAAGATAGAACATTACAAGTCTCCGAGACCGTGAGTGGCGAGTTTGTCTTCACATTACAAGTCGATATCGATCATCTAAACTACCATCACATAGAAGAGATCTGCGGTCATCACGATGAGCATCATCGCGATGAAACTGGTCTTCACCCGGTTCCTCCAACGCTCCCTCCTCTCTCCCGCTAGATAGCAGGCGTATCTAGATTCCGCCTCCGCCCTAGTGGTGTACCCTTTGTAACTGTTACCGCTGAAACAGTGAACCTGTCTCCGACACTCCTCCCAGTCGTCATAGACTCCGGGAACCTTACCCTTGTACACGACATACGATGGCATCTCTATGCACAAGCCAAACAACAGATAATACATAAGCAATATATAAGTATGCAACAAAAGGATCGGAAGAGAAAAGCAAGACATTAATAGCACAATTCATGGTCCTACTAATAAATAGCATCGATTAAATCTAAGTTGAATGACTGTCCAAACCAAAGAGACATACAAGTTCATTAAAGTTTAATTACAACATGAGCTAATCGATGTTTCAGAAGTACAAATAGCATCACTACTTTCGACTCGACTCATGGGACCGCAGCGTGGATGAAGGCGCCGTCTTTCGTGATGGTCATGAAGTCGCGGGTGTTGTTAGCCTGCATTTGAAGCGTTGTTTCTATCTCACTGTTGGACGGTTGCTCTCTGAGGTAGAACTGCCCCGAGGTACGAAGGACATCTTCATGGATGATTTCTGCAAACTCCGACTGGATGCAAAAGAATTCTTTTCGGAGGTCCGTGTCCTGGATTGCCGCCAAGCTTTCCGCCAAATATTTGACATTATTTGGTAGCAGAACGTGATTATGGTCCCGTACGATCGCCCTCATGTGATGGAGGGGGTAGTAGGCATCCTTCTGACCGCCAGGCGGCTGCTTGACGCAGGGGAATGTCGTATTGTGGGTGAACACGTGCCTGTCGTACTTACGAATTGGCCTCTTAAAGGTGCCTCCAGATGTGGTGTAGCCAGGGAGAGCATCGTCAAGAACTTTCTTGATATTTGTGTAGTCTATCTTGGAGTCACGGTCTGGGTCGAAATACGTGGCTGTGGAATATTTCAGGCTTAAGAGGATGAGTGTGCAATGTGTGTCACTGCACAGAACATCGAATGTTAGAAAAAAAATAACGATCGAAATCTAAGAAAGCATATGTTACGGGGCGGTGAGGGGATGACTTACTCAGGAAAGTAAGGCACGAGGAAGTTATCCTTATCTGGGTTTGCCAGAATGACGCCTTCGGGAGTGAACTCGCGACTTGCCGGTCCCCAGCGCTGCCCAAGATCTTGGCACCCATGTAGAGGGGGGCGACTATCACGATGTCCGGGGTCTTGTCTCGAATGATCTGCATCTCCATACTCAGCGAAAATAGCCGAACGAAGGTGTAGTGCAGCGGATGAAGATTAAACATAGCAAATATGTCATCAAACCACAGGACGATCGTACCCCCGATGGCGCCATCCACAAAGCCCTTGCCCTCTGGCACCTTGGCCACGAAAACCGGGTATGCCACATCATTCTGGGAGAGACGCATCTTCTCCAAAGAAAGAACACTATCATGCAGACTCTGCATAGCACCGGTTGCAGCATTGAGCCTATTTGTCGGTAGCATTGCCCTACCTGCCACATGCACCCTCCTTGAGATATCCTGAGGTGAAGGTGGCCCGTCCTGAGCACGGATCGTACTCGGTGTCGGATGGCTCGCACCGACGCCCTTGTTAGTCTTTTGTTTTCGTCCCTTCTTCTTGATCTGCTGTAATGGGACCGAGTTCTGCTCACAGACCACCTTCTTGAGCGTGTTGTGGCTGATAATATTTCGCACCTCAGCTATCTAAGGCTCGGTGAAAGCGGGAGCTGGAGGCGTCTCCTGAGAACTGAACGCCAGACGACGCCTGTTGCAATTGGATTTCTCCACCGTACCATCTAGATCACGGTCGTCTTGGTTGGGTTCTTGAGAAGGAGGCCCACAGAACCCGTCACCGTACCCATGTTCGGCAAAGTACTTATCGACGTTGGTAAATGTATCGTCGTCGTTGTCGTTGTCGTCCGGATCCTGTGCCATGTGCATGTCCAGATCCTGTGCCATAGGGATGTACGGCATGTCCGGTAGCGTTGTGGCGTTCCTGCCATGGCTTGGCGCTGACACGACTGGCGGTCTTGTCTGTGGGGTGGTGTCCCCCGCCCCCAAACGAATCTGGCTCTTCGGACAAAGCAGGGGCCAGTTTACGCACGCGCTGAGGGTCATCTCATCTTCTTCGTCGGCCCCAGCGGGTCGAATCGGAGGTAACAGCTCGTCGCAGCCTCGCAGCACCAGAACCAGTTCAACCCTATACACTGTGGGTGGCATCGGATTACCGTGGAACACGGGGTTGCCCGGTTGAACGATTATGCCCACTGGCGAAATCGACCAACTCGCCGCCCACGAAGTGCAGGAGAGTGCAAGGAACGTCGGCGGCGCCCTGCGAAAACATGTAGGGCGTCAGGTATGACTAGTTAAAGGCAAGGAGATGAAGTCATTGGCCGAGAGGCTTAGTTACCGTGATGCCGTCGAGCTCGGCTAATGTCGAGGCACCGCCAACAGCGGGCGTGCAACTGACGGAGTGGCCGCTTGCTGGCGAGGTGTCGGCCGGCGTACACCCGGGTACGTTAAGCTCCAATGCCCGTGCCGGCGCCGAAGACATGAATACCGCCTCCGCCGGAGACACCAATGGCGCCGCCTGCGCGCTGTGCGAGTTGCTGGCCGTGAAGCTAGGAACCGGGGGAGGCCCCTATTGGCCGCCCGCAATCCACATCGCCAGTCCCTTAATCAACGTAGGCACCATGGCGGTGAGCGTCGTTCCCAGTTGTACTTGCACTTGCTCTTGGATAATCTCCGGAATCCACGCCACTTGTGCCTTGAGTGCTTCAACCTCGCGCGACTGGCTTTCCGAGCTGGTCTTTTTCTCCTTTCGCCCACCAGCGGTATAGCATGATGACCATTTTGTGGACAAGCCTTTGCCGGCCACACGACCAGCTGACGATGACTTACTGAGCGTATCCTTGTATTTCATTATGTTCAACGCCCTATTTAAAGGGGTGTCAAAAGGGGAGCTCTGAGACGACCCCGCGCTACTGCTTTCAGTGTCCTGCGGAAGGAACGTGAACCATTTAGAAATATTGGGGATTAATTAGAATGCAACCATATAGAGGTAATTACGCGGGGGTGTATTCCTTACCAGAACAAGCTCAAGCGCCCTGGTCTTTGGATCCGTGGTAAGCTCCTTTGTTGCCGGGTCCTCCTTGTACCGGGCCATGACATAGTTCCTGGTCTGCCTGTCACGGTATTTCTCGAAGCGGGGCGGTAGGCCTTGCTCGGCACGCTTCGTGTCCTCCTTGTCCCATATAGGCTCCTCCACTCTGTAACCGCCGGGACCGAGTTGGTGGACCCCTAAGTTCAACTCCCGCATTTCTTTTCCCCACTGACTTGATTTGGAGGTTGCGCTGCTCTCACACTTGATCTTGAACTCCTTGTAGTCATCTTCGCTGATCAAAGGATATTTCGCCTTGATCTTCTCATAACTATCACCTTTTTCAATCATTGCCTTCACTGTGCTTCTCCAAGTAGATAGGGTCGTGCTCATCTTCCTGAGGGCGACACTGTTCACTTTATTCCCTGAGAGGCGTGTGTTTGCAAAGTCAGCGGGGAACTTGTATCGTTCATGCAGCTTCGTGAAGAGGAGTATGCGCAAATTCCCTTGGTCCTTATGCCTTAGGTTCTCGGTGTTGATCGAGACGGTGCTCCGGAGAATGCACCCGAGCTGAACCGAGTACCCCTTGACTAATTCTTGGGGCGCCGTTGGATACCCGTCGGAGTTCACTTTAGTAAATTCCTCCTTGATGGTGCCGAGCACGCTCGGGCGCCGGTCCTTCCATTGCCTCTTCGGTTAGCTGCCATCTGTGTGTGCACCACCATCATCAGTGGTGGCATCCTCGGTGGCACCATCAGTGGTTTCATCCCCGACACCACTAGGGGTTGTGTAGTCAGGATCGGTGTCTTCCGCGACGTCCTCATAGCGGTGAGGTTCTTCCTCCAACTCCTGGGACAGCTCCCAGAATTGCTTGTCACCCGAACTGCCGGCCTCATTGTTGTGGGCCATGTTTCGCTCTAAATAGGACAAAAGTTTGGTCAAGAAGTTGGTTATTGTCAAGGAACAAAGATCTTGGTCTCATCATTTAGGGTTTCTCGACACCGAGGCATCCTAAAAGCTAAGTGTCGGTGTCAAAACCGGCGGATCTCGGGTAGGGGGTCCCGAACTGTGCGTCTAGGCGGATGGTAACAGGAGACAAGGGACACGATGTTTTACCCAGGTTTGGGACCTCTTGATGGAGGTAAAACCCTACATCCTGCTTGATTAATATTGATGATGTGTGTTACAAGAGTGGATCTACCACGAGATCAAGGAGGCTAAACCCTAGAAGCTAGCCTATGGTATGATTGTTGCTCGTCCTATGGACTAAAGCCATCCAGTTTATATAGACACCGGAGAGGGCTAGGGTTACACAGAGTCGGTTACAATGGTAGGAAATCTACATATCTGTATCGCCAAGCTTGCCTTCCACGCCAAGGAATGTCCCATCCGGACACGGGACGAAGTCTTCAATCTTGTACCTTCATAGTCTTGGAATCCGGCCGATGATGATAGTTCAGCTATCCGGACACGCCCTAGTCCGGAACTCCCTCAGTAGCCCCTGAACCAGGCTTCAATGACGACGAGTCCGGCGCGCATGTTGTCTTCGGCATTGCAAGGCGGGTTCTTCCTCTGAATAATTTATAGAAGATTGTGAACACCAGGATAGTGTCCGGCTCTGCAAAAATAAATTCCACGCACCACCGTAGAGAGAATAATATTACACAAGTTCAATCTGCTGACGTATTTTGTGGCGTGATGTCACACCACTACCAAGCCTTTACTAGAATCGTTTTTAGTGTACCACCTCAGCGCGTTTAGCGAAGCGGTTTCCTTGGCACGTCTTGTCGAAGCAGAGATCGTGTTCCCCTTATTCCGGGATTCCCATCAATACGGACGTGGGTAACCCAACCGCACCATTGATTGCGGCGGTTGGGGGATAAGCGAGTTTTATCAGGCCGTTGGGGATGCATGTTTGCGTCCGACCATATAAGGGGATAAAGATCCAATCCTTTTACCTGCGCCTTCTTCCTCCTTGGCTTATCCAACTCCGCGAACTCGAGCTGCAGCGCCCAAGTCTGCAATCCTCACCTCAACCTTCTCCAACTAAGTCCGGAGCGGGAGGCAAGTGGATGGCCTCCTCCATCATAGAGGGGCAGATCCAGAAGCTGCGCACCGCCGGATATTTGTCCAGCAACATCGGGCACCGGCTCCCTGACGAGGGAGAGCTCATCCCCACCCCCAGGCCCCATGAGAGGGTAGTATTTCTTCCCCATTTCCTCCGCGGACTGGGCTTCCCGCTTCATCCCTTTGTCCGGGGGCTCATGTTCTACTACGGCCTGGATTTCCATGATCTAGCCCCGAATTTCATCCTCAACATCTCGGTGTTTATCGTCGTGTGCGAGGCCTTCCTCTGCATCCAGCCCCACTTTGGTTTGTGGCTCAAGACCTTCAGCGTCAAGCCAAAGGTTGTGAAGGGCAGCCAAGCGGAGTGCGGAGGCGCCATGGTGGGCAGGATGTCCCACGTTACTTGGCTGGAGGGCACTTTCGTGGAAATCATTAAGGGGTGGCAATCGGGGTGGTTCTACATCACCGAGCTGTGTGACCCTGAATGGGCAGCGGCCTCCGAATTCAGATCCGGCATCCCTACACGGCTCACCTCCTAGAAACAGAGTGGCCGGATCTGGGGTGATTCGGAGGAGCTGACCGGGCTCCAAGCCTGTATCCAAAAGCTCGTGGACAAGAAGCTCAAGCTTGTCAACGTAGTCCAGGTCATGCTCATCCGCCGGATTCTCCCGTGCCAACGACGGGGTTTCAACATGTGGGAGTTCGATCCGGCGCAGCACCAGGCTCTGAGCGGGCTCTTCGACACTACGTACGAAGATGTCTGGAAGGTGCTGTTCAAGGGCACCGAGGCTCCCGCATCCGCTACCGAAGATCGCGGATTCAGCTCGCAGCGTCCGGCTGATGAGGTAAGTGATTTTGTCCTTTACGGAACGCTCGTTTTCCATAGTTTGACTCTATGCGGGATCTAAACTCCCTTTACCTTTGACAGGACTGGATGACGAAGGCCGAACAGACAATCTGTCCGGCCCCATTGCCAGAGGACCCAGCGGACGCCCGCCTAACGGGGCTGCTGGCTCCGGCACCCCACGTGGTGCCGGAGAAGAAGGCCAAGAAGAAGGCCACGGGGACTCGGAAGAGTTCCCGTTTTCAGGTGCTATCGGATGACGACTCCGAGGCCGACTCCTCTCACCAAGGTGAGGAGGAGAAGAAAAAGGCCTCTTCCCCAGTGGGGGGAGAGAAGAAAAGGAAGGCCTCCCCAACAAGGGAGGCCAAAGGGTCCAAGAAGGGAAAAACTCTTCCCCCGGACTGCTCTGCCAACGCCAGTGACGACGACGAGGACTGGCTTCCAAGGGCCAAGCCCCTGGCAAGATCGTGAGTATCCGGACTCCCGAATAACTTCATGGTTTTTATCTTTTGCCACACAGCGTCTTTCTAATGCCGCATACAAGCCTGCAGTCCGCCCAAGGACGATCTTCCCGCTTCATCGAGCGGGTCTTTAGGTGCATCGGATATGGATTCTCTTCCGACCGCCTCCACCCCCCGTGACATGGACGATGCCGAGGTGGGATCCCGGGAAGGGACCTGCCAGGAGGAGGAGGCCCCGGAGGTGTCGCAGGACAACCTCCCGGACTTTGCACCGGACTCGGCTCTGGATCCCATGGTGGCTCCGGTGTCCGGCGGGCAGCACCTTTGTAAGAAGGGCAAGACCGTGACGCCGGCAGCCTCCGTCTGACCGGAGGCGCCGGATAGCTTGCTGGAGGCGCTTAATGGCGCCTCCATCAAAGAGGAACACCGCACTGTTATGAGTGCGGTGATTCAGAAGGTGCAGCTCGCCAAGAGCGAGCTGACCGAAGCATGCAGCAGCCTTCTAACAGGCTTTGAGGTAAGAATTTTGATATATGTAAAATAGTACCGCATAGATAGTAGCCCCTGATGCTTGGTTCGGTGTTCGGAAAGAAAAGCCGGACTAAGGATCTTAAGAAGATATACGCAAGAGTCATAATAAATATGTCAATATGGGATTGCAGGTTGCGCTGCTGACCTCTGCCGCACTGACTGCGGAGGTCAATACTTTGAAGGAAAGCCTCGAGCGGTCCGAGAACATGCTCGGCCGTGCCAAGAAGCAGCTCGAGGACAAGGAAGGTGAGTAACACCTTATTAAAATTGTACCTTACAGAAAAGGATTTTGGTTGCAAAAAGAATGACAAGGATAACGTGGGTATTGTAGGGGCCACTATCGAGATGGCGACCCTGAAAGAGGCGGTGGCCGTGGCCGAACGCAATGCGGCCACGGAGCGCACCGAGCGAGAGAAACAGGAGGCGCGGGTGGCGGAGGTACAGTAAGAGCTCCAGGATCTCGTGAAAAAACATGAGAGCCTGGAGCGTGACTCGAAGACTCGAGAGTCTGAGCTTGCAACGGCTCTTGAGAGTGCCAAAGCCGCTAAGGCCGAAGCCTACAAGGCCCTCCAAGAAATCGAGGAATTGAAGAAAATAGCGGCGGGTAAGGCATTTTTCATGCAAAGTAAGCATGTGAGCGTTAATTACCTGTTACTTACCCGAATTTGGAGCTCTCCAGGAATGTTCGCAGATCATCCTCGCAGCGTATCCGATGCCGCCGCATTCGACCGGGCCGAGGAGGGGAGCTCCACGGAGAAGGTCTTCTGGTCTCAATATGCTGAGGCCGGACATCCGGTGCCCCTTAGCGATCAGCTGAAGCAGCTGGTCGAGCTCCACAAGGTGGCCAAACAGGCCATGAAGGGCCTCATAGTTCGGCTATGGCCTAAGGAGGCCATGCCTGGGAGCTACTTCGGCCTGGTGCGGCGGCTGGTGGATGTGTGCCCGTGGGTTGAAGTCATCAAGCACTCCGCTTGTATTGAGGGTGCCCGTCGGGCCCTTGCCCGCGCAAAGGTGCACTGGTGCAAGCTGGATGCCCAGAAGCTCGTGACAGACCCGCCGCCGCAGGGCAAGGAGCACCGCACGCCCGAGATGTATTATAAGAGTGTGCTGAAGGGCGCCCGCACTATTGTGGGTGAGTGCTCCAAAGATGTAATATTTGAGTAGACTCACATTTTGTTATCCTGTGCGCTGAAAACTTAGTTCATTTGCGCTAAGCAACACATTTTAATTTAAAATATTACCTTCTGTGCGGCTGTTTATCAAATCTGAGAGATGGCAAGTCGTCGGCTTCATCCCCCATGCCACGAGTGCTAGGGTGTTCGGGATAAATTTGAGCACTCTTGTTCCCATATTTGGGTCCATCTAGGGAGGCGCTCAACACAACGAACAAGGCAACCGGACTTATAATGCTTGAACACTCTCACTTAGCCATAAAATTCTATAATTTTAAATTTCGGCGAAGCCCCTAGTCTTCAGAAGGCCGAATTTGGGGCGCTATCCATGCCTGGGCCGGACAAAAACCGGCTCCTCACTCTAAGCGGCATAAGTCTTTAGGGACTCACAAAAAACCTCTCGAACAGCGACCAGCTCTCGCCTCATCATGACGGTCAGTTTTAGCTTTCTCCACTGAGGCGTTAACCCAGCTCAACTGGGGCGCAATCGCAGTGGTTCTCCCAGTGCTACCTTAGCCGATATAACGGAACGTAAGGTACCAAAACAAGGGAGCCGGGCAAACCCAACTATTGACCCAAGACATGATTTGGAGCTAATGCATATAATGCTATAAGTTCGGGGTGCCGCACTTGTGAATGTGTTCGGGCTTATTACACCATGATGCGGGAAACATAAGCCCCTGGTGTATTTAGCCATACCAAAACGTACGGATGCGACATGTCACAAATGAACATATGTATAAAAGAGAAATGCAATTGGAAGCAAAAAGGTGCTGCATTACTTATTCAAGAAAAACTGATGTAAGTGCAGAACGATACAAATGGTGCGATAAGCAAGGGATGGGACTGTTCAACATGTCCCCCTCTAGGGGTAGGCTGCGGAATGGTGCATAAAACAGATTTAATGCTCGTAATGGAGACCACCTGGATATTCGTTGTAGCCTTTCTTCTTCCCTGGCTGTTGCATCGTGAGTTCGGCAGGTCTACTGCCGGACAGAGCCTCTGACGAACGGAGTCCTGTGGGTAAAAATAAAAAGAAAGAAGAAAAAAAAGAATGACACACTTGAGAGCCCCTGGTGTGATTGAGCCGCAGTCTGGGCCTATCGTGGTCGCGCCCCTCTCCCCATGCCCATGGTATCTTCAGAGCGTAATTGTGTACGCGAAGGACCTGTCTTGACGTTTTACAGGAGCTGGGGTTGGGGCCGCACTGCTACGCGTGCTCGGAACGTGCCAGGTGGTCTTGTTGTTGGTTACTCCGGGCGCGCTTAGCTGTGTCCGGCCGCTTAACGGCCAGACTCGAGAATTGCCTTAAGAGGCTGCATTGTACTTCTGCCACGAGAGCCACTGTATGTTCCTCCGTGCGGAGAGAACATTCAGTGTTTCTGTTGACCGTGATGACTCCTCGAGGGCCTGGAATTTTGAGCTTGAGGTATGCATAGTGCGGCACCGCGTTGAACTTTGCAAATGCGGTACGTCCGAGCAGGACATGATAGCCGCTGCAGAATGGAACTATGTCGAAGATTAACTCATCGCTTCGGAAGTTATCCGGGGATCCGAAGACCACTTCCAGTGTAACTGAGCCTATACAATTGGCTTCTACACCTGGTATGACGCCTTTAAAGGTCGTCTTGGTAGGTTAATCCTTGAGGGGTCTATGCCCATTTTGCGCACTGTATCCTGATAAAGCAGGTTCAGGCTGCTGCTGCCATCCATCAGGACTCTGGTGAGGTGAAATCCATCGACGATTGGGTCTAAGACCAATGTGGTGAATCTGCCGTGGCGGATGCTGGTGGGGTGGTCCCTTCGATCAAAAGTGATCGGGCAGGAGGACCATAGATTGAACTTCGGGGCAACTGGCTCCATCGCGTATACATCCCTGAGTGCACGCTTCCGCTCCCTTTTGGGTATGTGCGTTGCGTATATCATGTTCACCGTCCGCACCTGTGGGGGGGAAACCCTTCGGTCCACTATTGTTCGGCGGTCGGGTCTCTTCCTCGTCATCGCTATGCAGCCCCTTGTCATTGTTTTCGGCAATTAACTTGCCTACCTGCTTGAATACCCAACAGTCCCTGTTGGTGTGGTTAGCTGGCTTTTCGGGGGTGCTCTGTATCTGGCACAAGCGGTCGAGTATTCGGTCCAAATTGGACGGACCCGGAGTAGTTCTTTTGAATGGCTTTTTTCGCTGACTGGGTTTAGAGCCTCTAAATCCGGCATTTACTGCCGTATCCTCACTATTGTCGCCCTTAATGCGGCATTTGTTTTTGTTACGACGCGACCTGCCATTACGGTCCTTGATATCCGGACTGCCAGAATTTTTGCTGAGGTTGTTGCTGCGTCCTAGCCAGCTGTCCTCACCCGTGCAGAAGCGGGTCATGAGTGATGTGAGGGCTGCCATGGATTTCGGCTTTTCCTGTCCCAGGTGTCAGGCAAGCCACTCGTCGCGGATATTATGCTTGAATGCTACAAGGGCCTCCGCATCCGGACAGTCGACGATTTGGTTTTTCTTGGTTAAGAACTGCGTCCAGAATTATCTGGACGATTCATCTGGCTGCTGAATTAGGTGGCTTAGGTCATCAGCGTCTGGTGGTCGCACATACGTGCCTTGGAAGTTATCGAGAAATGCGGCTTCCAGGTCTTCCCAACTCCCAACTGACTCTGCTGGCAAGCTGTTAAGCCAATGCCGGGCTGGTCCTTTAAGCTTGAGGGGGAGATATTTAATGGCGTGAAGATCGTCACCGCGGGCCATGTGGATGTGAAGGAGATAGTCTTTGATCCAAACCACGGGGTCTGTTGTGCCATCATAAGATTCAATATTCACGGGTTTAAACCCTTCGGGGATTTGATGATCCATTACTTCGTCTGTGAAGCATAGTGGGTGTGCGGCGCCTCTGTACTGGGCGATATCAGGACGGAGCTCAAAAGGGCTTTGTCTATTTTGTTCCGCCCGGCCGGACTTATTGTGTCCGGCGCGACGGTTGTCGTTATGTATCATGGGGCGCCCACGCGATCCATAGATCGATCTTGATTGTCTTGCCCTATCCTCCAACATATCTCGCAAGTCCGGAGCGTTCCCCTATGGCCTTGTGCTTTTCGAGCGATGCCGGGGTACGGGTCTAGTGAAGGGCCTAGAGGCCTCTCTGTCGCGACCACGGGGTGGTCGGTCAGCCGTATTGTCTCCTGGTGATGCGGGTTCATACGCCTCCTCCCCTAATCGGGGGAGCAGCTTGTGTTTATGGTAGCTTTTGGAGGGGCGTTCGAGCTCATGCTCTTCGGCCGCGAGGACTTCAGTCCATCTGTCGGCTCGCAGATCTTGATCAGCTCTAAGCTGTTGCTGCTTTTTCTTGAGGCTGTTCGCCATGGCCATTAGCCTGCGTTTAAAACGCTCTTGGTCGACAGGATCCTCAGGCATGACGAATTCATCATCGTCGAGGCTTGCCTCATCTCCGGAGGGAGGCATATAATCCTCTACCTCTTCTTCCGCCGCTCTCTCATGAGGGCTGACGTCTCCGTCCTCCTGCGCTGGATCTTGCTGGAGTGGGTTGTCTTCGGCACTGTCCGGTGTATTATTATCTCCGATGCCGGAATCTTCGTTCTTGTTGTGGCGGGATTTAGACCGGCGCCGCTGATGCCGGCGCTTGGGCTGTTTCTTGGAGGGGTCATCCTCCGCTGTTCCTTCGCCATTCCCATCCTTTGGGATATCCACCATGTATATGTCATATGATGAGGTGGCTTTCCAGTGCCCGGTGGGCGCTGGTTCTTGGTCGTCTCCGGCATCGTCGTCCATACCGTCGATGTCTTCGGAGTCGTAGTCTAGCATGTCGGTTAGATCGTCGACAGTGGCTATCAAGTGAGCGGTGGGTGGGCTTTAAATTTCTTCGTCATCCGCATCCCAACCGTCCTGACCGCAGTCCGGCCAGGGCTCTCCTAATAACGAGAGATACTTTAGCGAACTCAAGATGTCGCCGAAAGGTGAGTGTTGGAAGATGTCCGCTGCGGTGAACTCCATGACCGGCGCCCAATCAGATTCGATCGGAGGGGGCGCGGGAGGTTCGGAGTCCGGCAAGGAGTCCGGCTCCTCGGAGTCACGAGCTTCATGAGGGACAAGGTCAGTGTTCGGCTCTATCGCCGTAGAGGTTGCAGCCCCCGAGGCGGTGTCTAGCCCTCCGTCCTCGACCTGCGCAGCTGGCTCCGAATTGAAGATTGGAGCGGGCTCGAGTGCGGCCTCCAGGGTACTGTCTGGCTGCAGAGCGAAATCATGCTCGCCGTGACAGTGCGGCACGCTCGGCTGTGGCTCGAATCCATCGAGGATCAAGTCCCCGCGGATGTCAGCCGTGAAGTTCAAATTTCCAAATCTGACCTGACGGCCAGGGGCGTAGCTTTCGATCTGCTCCAGTTGGCCAAGCAAATTGTCCCGCAGTGCGAAGCCGCCGAATACGAAGATCTGTCCGGGGGGAAGGTCTCACCCTAGACTGCGCCGTTGATGATGATCGAAGAAGCCATCGAGCCTATCGGTGACGACACAGAGGAACTCTCAATGAAAGCACCAATGTCGCTGTCAAAACCGGCGGATCTCGGGTAGGGGGTCCCGAACTGTGCGTCTAGGCGGATGGTAACAGGAGACAAGGGACATGATGTTTTACCCAGGTTCGGGCCCTCTTGATGGAGGTAAAACCCTACATCCTGCTTGATTAATATTGATGATGTGTGTTACAAGAGTGGATCTACCACGAGATCAAGGAGGCTAAACCCTAGAAGCTAGCCTATGGTATGATTGTTGTTCGTCCTATGGACTAAAGCCATCCGGTTTATATAGACACCGGAGAGGGCTAGGGTTACACAGAGTCAGTTACAATGGTAGGAAATCTACATATCCATATCGCCAAGCTTGCCTTCCACGCCAAGGAAAGTCCCATCTGGACACGGGACGAAGTCTTCAATCTTGTATCTTCATAGTCTTGGAGTCCGGCCGATGATGATAGTTCGGCTATCCGGACACCCCCTAGTCCGGAACTCCCTCACTAAGCTTTTATCATTTAGGGTTTGTCGATGCCGAGGCACCCTAAAAGCCTAAGCGTACATCATTTAGGTTCTCATCGACACCGAGGCACCCTAAAAGCCAAGGTTTCATCATTTAGGGTTTGTCGACGCCGAGGCACCCTAAATGCTAAGTTAAGTTTTCATCATGGTTTATCGATGCCGAGGCACCCTAGGTTGGGCCTAATCACTTGGCACTAATCACTTGGCTCTATTGCCACCTATGTTGGGTTTATCATCTAGGGTTTATCGATGCTAAGGAGAATTCTAAGTTGGGCCTAATCACTTGGCTCTATTGCCACCTATCGTTTAATGCATCAAGAATAAAGGGGCAGATGATCCTACTTAATTAAGTACTAAGATACCCTGGCCCATGCATTAGTAGCAAGTATCCCATATGTCCGATTTTTAGCAAAGTCATGCTAAAATTCACGGAAAATTTCAGCATGACCTTTGCTGAAAATAGGACATATGGAGTACCCGAATTTGCTAGAACGGAAGTTAATCGACATTCCGGCAAACTCAAGGGCCTCTCGGGGTACCTGCAAAATCATCACGACACGAAGGGCCTCTCAAGGGCCTCAAGCAGCAGCGGCATCTCCCATGACCCCATTTTTTTGCTAAATTTCTTTAAGCAACAATCAGAGCAGAAAATTCAGCATATTTCTATACAACAACACTGTAAAGATGAAGAACAGTTCTACAGCAGCCCATTTATATACAACAGCATCTTTGGTCATACCAATTTCTGAAACAATTCAAATCTGAACTGTATCTCTCGTCATACAAATTTCTGAAACAATTCAAATCTGAACTGTATCTTTGGTCATACAAATCTCTGAAACTATACAAATCTGAAATATATATTTGGTCATACAAATTTATGGAATTAATCAAATCTGAAATGTATCTTTGGTCATACAAATCTCTGAAACTATACAAATCTGTGGTCATACAAATTTACGGAACTAATCAAATCTAAACTGTATCTTGCGTAGGCACCACTACTACAAGTGCCATACTACTGTAAGTGCCATACTACTGCAAGTGCTATATTACTTTAGAGAATTATGCCCACTTGAGTTGGAGTTAATGACCTCGATAGACTGTCACTGTCAGTAAGAGAGTAGCACTACTAGTACTAGCCTTGTACTACTTGTAATGGAAGAATATGACACAGTGCTAGTACACAGGTACAAATTATAATCAGTAGGAAAATATCATTATAATAATATCATCATTCAGTAGGAAAACAACCTTAGCTAGGTCAGTTTTGAACTGCATATGACAATCTCACTTTTAGGAAAGAAGGATCATCATACACATATATATGTATAGAAATTGACAGGAGCTTCATCATTTTTAGTAACGACAATACATATATAGCAATTGGAAGCAAACAGATGTACACATAAGATAAAAATGTAGTGCTAAAAGTTTAATGCTTACAAAAGACTTGCTGAAATAGTGAAAAATATGGAGTCACCAAGCTGGCTAAGAAACTCCCAAAGTCCACTAGCAAATCCAAGATATAATCCTGTTACACACAGCATAACAATCACAACAACAAAATAATGAAAACCTTAGGTAAGCATTATCAGACCATAAAACAAGACATGCATAGAATATATTTGAGAAATCAACCAATATTAAACGAGAACAAGCATGTAATACTGACCACTACCTTGACAATCAGCAGTTTAACTCTGTTTTCTTTCTTGTCAAAAGGTGAAATAACTTCAGAAGTCCTATAACCTGGGAGATGTAAGCAAACGATTTGACTTAGATTTTAGTATTTGGTAGTCTAATCAACAAGACAAAGTATGCAATGGAGATGCCCTAATGGAAGTATGCAGGGCAGACAAAGTTTTATTTTTAAGCCTTAAGCGCCTACATAAGCGGCTATGCAATGGGGATGCCCTAATGGAAATATTCTTACTACTGGAAATATTCCACTCAACTAGTTGGGGAACTCCACAACACAGTGCTTTGTGTCTAAAATGGAGTACTTCACGGCACCACACATACTACAACAATTTAGTCCTAGAAGAAAATAAATCCTAAAAGAAAAGAAATCCTAAAATCTGGAGCAAGTCCTAGCAGTAGTAGTCCAACTAGATGGCCACCACTACTACTCCTATCACTAGAGTAAACAACAGTTGTGTGTTCAACATCTTTACTAATAGTAAATCGGCAGTACTCCATTATCTACTCCTACAACTTTAACAACAATAACATCCTACAACTACTACAACAACATAAAACTACTAGGCATCATCTTCCTACAACTACTCATCTTCAATAGCACATGATACACGAAGCAAGCTAGCAACATGTGCGGGGGGTGCCCGGCGACGAGGGGGACCGGATCTGGCGAGGTGGGATAGCGATGGAGATGGAGGGGGGTCGAGATCGAGTGTCCATGAAATTTAAAAACATTCATGAGTTCAAAAAGTGCCCATGAAATACATTCGAGAAATGAAGGCTACAATTTAAATACAATCGATCTTAGCTAGCTATCTATTCACAATCTTCTTGCTCTTATTTTTCGTAAATGGAGTTCTTCTCTTGAACGGACGTCCTTTAGGTAGGGTGGTCCTGCTTCTTCTTGTGGTGTATGCTGATACTTCATCGTCGTCGTCATGTTCCATCTTCGGGTCCCCGTACTTGTCGAAGTCTTGCTCATTGGCGACTCCATCCATTCCGATGATCTTCCTTTTGCCTCTCCTCACGACAACACGACTGGGCTTTGGTGGGTCGGTAATAAAGAAGCATTGGTCCAATTGGGAAGCCAGTACCAATGGCTCATTTTTCGCGATGACGTTTGCGCTCACGGTCTTGGATTTGGCTTCGGGTATAACCATGGTGGGGAAATACTGGTCTTCTTTTATGACGCTCTTGGCCCATTTGACATGGAACATCGGGACCTTCTCTCCAGCATAGCTCAGCTCCCAGATCTCCTCGATCCTTCCATAGTATCTGCCCCTGTTGTTACCGGTGTAGGATTCCATCGTTACCCCGGAGTTCTGATAACCATCGCTCTTCATGTCCTTTCCCTCAGTGTAAAATGTGTAGCCGTTGATATCGTACGCCTCATATGTCATCAGGTTGTGCTCGACGCCCTGTGACAAGGCGAATATGAGTTGTTCTTCCGCGGAAGCATCCTCATGTAAACGGTACGATAGAAGCTTCTGCTTGAACCAACGTGTGAAACATGAGTTGTGCTCTTTGATTATATCTCCGGTCGTCCTCTGTCGGCATTGGTCATTGTACGTCTTCTCAATAAAGGTTTTGTGCTCTACCACCCAAGGATCAACCACGTCTATGTGTTGTAGCACGACCAGGTTTAGTCTTTCAAAGTCGGCGAGTCGACCCTCGAAGTCGACATGCATTTCGCGGCGACCCTCACGGTGACCCCATCCAGCGAGCCTGCCAAGGTGCCTGTTGACGGGCAGACCAACGGGGTTCTCGATGGCTAGATAATTCGTGCAGTAGGAGATGCACTCTTAGGTCAGAAAGCCCCTAGCTATGCTTCCCTCTGGGCGTGACATGTTGCGAACGGATCCTTTGATGACACCATTCATCCTTTCGAATGACATCATGTTTCGCAGGAACGTCAGCCCGAGTTGGATGATATCCTCCATGATATGGACCAGCTGATGCACCATAACTTCGAAGAATGCGGGTGGGAAGTACATCTCAAGCTCGCATAGTATCACCATGATCTCTTCTTGTAGCCTTCTGAGTTGCCTCACGCCAACCGACTTCCGAGAGATGACGTCGAAAAAGTTGCATCGACCAAATAGCGTTTCACGGACGTCTGCGTCCATGATCCCACGGATTGCAACTGGAAGTATCTGCGTCATCAGCACGTGACAGTCGTGAGACTTCATCCCGCCGAACTTCTGCTTCGCTGGGTCTAGGTATCTACTTATCTTCCCCGCGTAACCGTAAGGAAGTTTTACTCCTACGAGGCAGGTGAAAAACTGATCGATCTCCTCCTAACTTAGAGTGAAGCACGCTGGAGGGTAATCATTTCCGGTCTTCTTGGCCTTTTTGCCTTTGAGATGACTTTCCGTGTCCTGCTTCGCCTCATCATCATCATCATTAGCGTGAATCTCCTCCCTGATGCCCATTGATTTCAAGTCAGCCCTTGCTTTCGGCCCATCTTTAGTCCTCTCTGGCATGTTGAGCAGGGTACCAAGCAGACTCTCGCACACATTCTTCGTGATATGCATGACATCAAGGCTGTGAGGCACACGGTGGATCTTCCAGTATGGCAAGTCCCAGAAAACAGACCTCGTTTTCCATACCTTCAGCAGCGGCTCTGGCGCCTTTCGCTTCTTTCCCGGCTCTGGCGCCTTTTGCTTCTTTCCCGGCAGTGGGCAATCTTTCCAATTTTTCAATAGCTCGTCTATTTCCTCGCCGCGCCTCGTATGCGGGCATCTTCGGGGTTCGGTTTCACCATAGAACAGATCCTTGCGTTTCCTTCACGGGTCATCATCGCGAAGCCACCTTTGATGTCCCATGAACACGGTTTTTGAAGACCCAGGGTCTCTATCTAGCTGGCGATACGTTGTGTCATCCATGCACCTAATGCATCCAGAAAATCCGTGGACCACCTGCCCCCCGACATATCCGTAACCGAGATAGTTGTGCACTGTCGTGAGTAGTGCGGCTCTCATAGGGAAATATTCTTTTTGTGCGGTGTCCCACATATTGGCTTGCGTTTTCCACAGCATGTCTAGCTCCTCTTTCAGCAGCCCCAGATACAGATTGATGTCATTCCCTAGTTGTTTTGGCCCTTCAATTAGCATACTCATGTGAATGTACTTCCTCTTCATGCACAACCAGAGGGGAAGGTTGTACATCCACACAAACACAGGCCAGGTGCTATGTGTGCTTCTCTGGCTGCCAAACGGATTGACTCCATCGGTGCTCGCGCCCAGCACGATGTTCCTTGGATCCTTCCCAAATTCTGGGTGTTCGAAGTTCAACGCTTGCCACTGGCTCCCATCCCTAGGGTGACTCAACATCTTGTGTTTTTCATTTATCTCCGGATCATTTGCGTCATCTTATGGCTTCTTTTCCTCCCTATCTGCGTGCCAACGCAGGAGCTTTGCTACCTTAGGGTCCGTGAAATACCGCTGCAGATGAGGAGTGATCAGAAAGTACCACACCACTTTTCAAGGAGCTTTCTTCCTCTTCTTGTATCGAGTGACGCCGCACACCGGACATATGGTAGACTCCGCATGCTCGTCCCGATAAATGATGCAATTGTTCATGCACACATGGTATTTCACGTGTGGTAAATCCAGAGGACACACAATTTTCTTCGCCTCCTCGAAACTGATCGGGCACTTGTTCCCCTTGGGAAGATGTTCGCGCCAGAATGTCTTGTTCTCGTCAAAGCATGCGTCGGTCATTTTGTGTTTTACCTTCATCTCCAGAGCCATGAGCGTTACTTTCAGGTGGGTATCCTCGGGCCTGCATCCTTCATACAATGAAGTAACCGCGTCTATCTTCAGTTGATCCAACTTGGCTTTCTCTCGGTTGGCAGCTCTTGCGTTATCCGTCTGCTTGAGAAGCAGCTCTTGAGTATGAGGGTCCTGCACCCAGCCCATCGATGGTCCATTGTCGTCTGCTCCGCTGGCATCTTCATATTCATGATCATGCCCTTCGTCTGCTCCGGCATCTTCCTCATCATCATGTCCTGCATCTTCTACATGATGACTGTGTACAGCATCACCGTCGTGATCATGTCCTGGAGATTCTTCGTCTTCTCGCCTGCCCGAGCAGCGGTGGTTGTCTTGCTGCCCTTCCTCATTTCTTGCCCGGCCCCCATGGACGACTTCATAATCATCTTCATCACCTTGCCACCGATAGCCATCCATGAAACCACGCAAGAGCAGGTGGTCCCGCACCTGCCCGGAAACCGTGTCCGCAATAAGGCTCTTCATCTTGCATCTTCGACACGGACATCTTATCTCCGTCTCGTTCTTTTGAAGCATCTCGGCCTTCGCGGAGCTCAAAAACCTATTCACGATGCCTTCGGTCATCGTGTAGACCATGGTCGCCTGCGGGGTAGAGCAAAACGATATTTTAGAACCAAGAAAAAATTTGGCATGACTTTCCCTAAAAATAGGACCAAAAAAATGCATAGTGCCAAAATTCTCGCCGAAACGGAAATGAATCAACATTCCGGAAAAATATTGGCAACTATCGCATTTCAAATACCGGTACCTGCAAACACAAACATATATGCAACACCAAAAACATATGCAACTCCACGAACATACATAGATCTAGCTAGGCCACAAAAAGTGCATGTGCACGTTGTTGGTGGGAGAACAACATAAAGATAGCTTCCCCCCTTACTTACCTATCAACAAAAGGTAATTTAACAACTTAATTTGGATGAATCTATGGTGCAAATGAGGTGAGGAGGAGGAGGCAGCCGAGGCAAGCTTGGTGGAGGAGGTGGACACAATGAAGTGGGGAAAGTGAGTGGTTAGGTGTGGCTGTCAAAAATATCTTGTTGGTCCCAGGTTACTAATGGCGCACCACCTGCAAATGCGCCATTAGTAACCCTGGTTACTAATGGCGCACCTGCATGTGGTGCGCCATTAGTAGTTTTGCAAAAAAAAATATCTATATACTAATGGCGCACCGTGGCATAGTGCGCCATTACTAGTTAACTAGTAATGGCGCACTATGCCACGGTGCGCCATTAGTAGTTTTGCAAAAAAAGAACTAAAAAACAACAGTAGTGGTGCACTGTGTGGCTGGTGCGCCATTACTAGTTAGAAGTAGTAATGGCGCACTGTGCACAGGTGCGCCATTAGTATGTTTGGAAAAGTAAAAAAAATGTTACTAGTGGCGCACCAGCACATGGTGCGCCACTGCAATATAGTAGTGGCCCACCACATGTGTGGTGCGCCATTAGTGGCCATTCCATCTATAGCCCTTTTCCTAGTAGTGAACTTATTTGTGGCACTGCCGTTTAGGTCATATTGGTGTAAATCACATGAAGAAACTCCGTGTTGATGGGCTTTTGGAATCACTTGATTATGAATCACTCAATGCTTGCGAACCATGCCTCATGGGCAAGATGGCTAAGACTCCGTTCTCTAGAACAATGGAGTGAGCAACTGACTTATTAGAAATAATACAGATGTATAAAGCTCGTGGTGGGTATCATTATTTTCTGATCTTAACGGATGATTTGAGCATATATGGGTATATGTACTTAATGAAACATAAGTCTGAATATTTGAAAAGTTCAAAGAATTTCAGACTGAAGTGGAAAATCATTGTAACAAGAAAATATAATTTCTACGATCTGATCGCGGAGGCGAATACCTGAGTTACGAGTTTGGTCTTCATTTGAAAGAATGTGAAATAGTTTCGCAAATCACGCCACCTGGAACGACACAGCATAATGGTGTGTCCGAACGTCGTAACCGTACTTTATTAGATATGGTGCGATCTATGATGTCTCTTACCGATTTACCACTATCGTTTTGGGGTTATGCATTAGAGACAGCTGCACTCACATTAAATGGGGCACCATCTAAATCCGTTGAGGCGACACCGTATGAACTATGGTTTGGCAAGAAACCTAAGTTGTCGTTTCTTAAATTTTGAGGTTGCGATGCTTATGTGAAAAAAGCTACATCCTAATAAGCTCGAACCCAAATCGGAGAAGTGTGTCTTCATAGGATACCCAAAAGAAACTTTGGGTATATGAGGGAGTAGTGGATAAGGGGGTATCCGGACAGCTGGACTATATTCATCGTCCGGACTATAGAAGCGTCAAGATAAAAGACTCAAGACTTCGGCTCGTGTCCGGATGGGACTCCTTTGTGTGGAAGACAAGCTTGGCGATCCGAATATTATGTTTCCTTCCTTGTAACTGACTCCATGTAAACCCTAGCTCTCCGGTGTCTACATAAACCGGAGAGCATGGTCCTTAGAAGGCCGATCACAATTACAATCATACCATCATAGGCTAGCTCTTAGGGTTTAGCTCTATGATCTCGTGGTAGATCTACTCTTGTATTCCACATATCTTCAATATTAATCAAGCAGGAAGTAGGGTTTTACCTCCATGGAGAGGGCCCGAACCTGGGTAAACATTGTGTCCCTTGCTTCCTGTTACCATCAGCCTAAGACACACAGATCGGGAACCCCTACCCGAGATCCTCCGGTTTTGACACCGACATTGGTGCTTTCATTGAGAGTTCCTCTATGTCGTCGCTTCGAGGCTTGATGGCGTCTTCAATCGTGAACAACACGGTCCATGGTGAGACTTTTCTCTCCGGACAGATCTTTGTGTTCGGCGGCTTCGCACTGCGGGCCAATTCGCTAGGCCAGTTGGAGCACATCGACAACTTCGTCCCTGGCCATCAGATCAGGTTCGGGAACTTGAACTACATGGCGCCGGACAGTCACGACGAGCACGGCCTAGACCTGCTATCGGACAGTGCCCGGGACATCATCCCCGAAGCAGCCCTGGATCTAAATCCAGGGCAGGTAGTGTTGCCTGTGGACAGAGGACTGGACCCTGCCCCGCAGGCCGCACACTTATCGGTGCTGGAGCCGAACACGGGTCTCACCTCTATGGAGGCCTGTAACCCGGGACCCCCGGACTCATATCTGGCTATTGGTCCTGGTCCGCTCACTCTCGAGCCAGCCGAGCCAGGTTGGGCTCCGGTAATGGAGTTTACCGCTTCGGACATCTTTCAGCACTCGCCCTTTGGCGACATGCTGAACTCATTGAAGTCTCTCTCTTTGTCAGGAGACTCTAGGCCGAACTATGTCCGGCTATAGTGGGAAGCAGGCGACGAAGGAATTCTTTGCCCACCCACCACCCACTTTGTCGCCACGATCGATGATTTAACCGACGTGCTCGACTTTGACTTCGAAGACATCGACGGTATGGACAACGATGCAGGAGACATACAAGAGCCACCGCTCACAAGGTGGTGGACAACCACCTCTTCAAACCATATATACATGGTGGACACTCCGAAAGAAACCAATGGCGACGAGGCAGTGGAGGACAACCCCTCGGGAGAAAAAACAAAACATGGGCGTCTTCGGCGCCACTCCAAACCCCGCCACATCAATACCGGTCCCGGAGATGATCCGGATAGCACTGAAGAGGAATACAGTCCTGATCAGTCGATCATCAAGCAGGCCATATAGGCCACAGTGGTATACTTGGAGAGGGACAACTATGCACCCCCCTCCAAAGACGAGGTAAGCCTCGACAATGACGAAATCGGTGTGCCTGAAAACCCAGTGGAACAAGTTTGCTTTAGGCGATGACTCATAGCCACTGCAAAGAGTCTGCAAAGGAAGCAAGAGCAGCTTAAGGCCGAACAAGATTTGCTAATAGAGCGGTGGACCAAGATCCTGGCCACCGAGAAGTACGAACTCGATCAGCTGTGCGAAATTCACGGTACTCCCAAAAGAACGGCAATACATACTAATAGAGAATGTCGTATCTCCAAAGTAAAGCAATCGGGCGTGTGCCGGAAACATTGAGGGGAGGCGCTTAGTCAAAATCCCCCCCCCCCCAGAGCACAACAGTACGGCCGATTGCCCCCTACCATACAAACCACAACAATTCAATTGCACACCCCCAGACCTAACAGTCCAGGGGATCCTTAAACAATAAAGCCCAAGCAGGCATGCAAATAGCACCTTTTACAAGGTGTCAGGCACAAAGGCCAGGTTCATTGGCCCGCCGCCCTAACAGTTGTTTTCAGATAACCAAATAAGGTCGCGCCATCGGCGCATTCCCCCTATACGGTATCACACCGTATGCTAACAGGATGAACCACGTTGGCTAGATTCCACGTGGTAAATCATCAGGCCAGCACCAGCAATACACTCATGCTTATGTGCAGAGCCAAACCCCGCCCTTAGAAGCGGAAATCATACAGCTGCCAGAGTAGCAAGTCATGCATGCCTGTCAATATTTTGATATGATAGCCAACTATCCGGACACCAACTGAGGAGTCTGGGCTGCTTTTCGAATAGCGGCTGGGGTCACCAGGGTCCGATCAGGAACCTTTGGACCAACCACAGGAGTACGTTCGGCGGCCTCCGCGCACTTACCTTCATAAACTAACTTTTGTGCAGAACAGGTTGGGCGGCGTGAAGTCGGCCCGGACACATAAGGACAGGACTATACAGGTAGACGACAGTTCGAATTCACCTTCAATCCATTCACAGCACCCTCCAGTCTGGCCACCACAGGTTTCACCAGAAAACCATCTCTTTTTCATAATCATCAATCGCATTCATATGCATAGTCATATCACCCTACTGCAATGCGTAGACTAAAATAAACTTGCACCGGGCGCCGTTTATCATCGACGCTTCTTTTCCATAAAAATGACAGCCATGCTACATGTTGCGCGTGGTTATGCCAAGGACTCCACAGTACGGCAATAAAAGTCCGACCACTTTTTCGGTCGCTCGGCACCCTGAACTTATAGCACTATATGCATCAGCTCCGAATCATGTCTTGGGTCATTAGTTGGGTTTGCCCGACTCCCATGTTTTGGTACATTACGTTCCGTTCCGTTGGCTAAGGTAGTGCTGGGAGAACTACTGCGATTGTGTCCCGGTTTGCCGGACAAGCACCTTAGTAGAGAAAGCCGAAAACCGACTGTCATGATGCGGCGAGAGCTGGTCAGCTGTTCGAGAGGTTGCACAATCCTTAAAGATTTATTCCGCATAACGCCACTTTAAAATGCAGCTTGCGACGGATCGGTCTTCCGATCAGGTGCCAATAGAGCCCCTAGTCCGGCCTTCCGAACACTAGGGGTTGCACCGACCATACTCAAATTCCTATGGCTAAGTGAGAGTAGTAAAGACCTATAGTCTGATTGCCTGGTTCGCGGTGAGAAACACCTCCTTATAAGGACCCAACCATGGGATAAAGAGTGTTCAGAAATACCCCGAACACCCTCGTACTTCTCACGTGGGGGCTGAAGCTGACGACTGGCCAACTCTCAGAATCTACATATAATAAACAGCCGCAAAAGAAGAACATATGTTCAAACAAAACAGGCAACATATAATAAAAGTGCCATTATCCCATATTACAAACATTGGCACGAATGCCCTCAAGGAAATATAATGTCCTTGGTGCACTTATCCGCCACCAGGCGGGCACCCTTCATTACACCTTCATAGTACAGTTCGGGCTTGCGGTGCTCCTTACCCTCTGGTGGCCCCTCAGTTATCAGCTTTTCCGCGTCAAGCTTCCCCCAATGCACTTTTGCATGGGCAAGCACCATTCACGCACCTTCTATACAGACTGATCGCTTCATAATATCAAGCCGAGGACAGGGGCCCACAATCCGCTTGACGAGTCCGAAGAAACTGCTGGGAATCGGCTCTGCAGGCCACAGCCGGATGACCAAGTCCTTCATGGCTAATTCGGCCGCCTGGTGCACTTCGACCAGCTGCTTCAGCTGATCGATAAAAGGCACCGGATAGTTCAACGCTAGATACTGCGACCAGAAGCTCCTCCCCGCAGACTCCCTCTCCTCGGTCTGGTAAAATTGGGCAGCATCTGATATGCTACGAGGCAGATCCGTAAACGCCCCTGTAAAATCAAGAATTCAGCTTGCCGCTTAGAGTTCTCCACATTATAACATCGTAACGGCCATAGATACAATAGACCTTACCAGCCGCAACTTTCCAGGCCTCCTAAATGTCCCGTAAAGCACCTCGGGCATCTTCCCGAGCATCTTCCGCAGCCTGAAGAGCCTGGGCGAGTTCGTATTCTTTCCCTACTATACTCTGCTCCAAGCTCTCGCTTTTCGTCACAGCATCATGAAGCTCCCGCTCAGCTATGACGACCCGGGCCTCGTGTTTTTCACGCAGCGCCTATTCGGCGGCAGCCTTCCCTTGGGCATCAGCCGCTGCCTTCTTCAGCACCTCATATTCGGCACTCGCTCCTAGGGCGTATAACATAAATACTTTTCAATAAGCTCACTTATTGATTTGTGCCCAATGCAAGACAATGTTCAAACATACCTTGCTTCTCCTCCAATTGCTTTTTCACACGGCCAAGTTCTTCTTTGGCCCGTTTCAGGCTCTCTTTCAGTTCGGACACTTTCGCATCATGAGCGGTTGTCCTCTCCGCAGACGCCTGTTTTCAAATACATGGGTATACATCATTAAATAAAGGTTCCCATTGCAATTGAGGATTTGATCCCCTGCCCGGCTCTCTTTCTCTAGAAAATGTATCAGGGTCTTCTCCTCATATCATACTAATTCTTTAAAGGTTCCTTACAAACCATACCTCAAAGGCCTTTATAAGGCCAAGACAGGATTCATTCAGCGCGCTTTCAGCAGCCTGAATCCTTCCAACCACCGTACCCATAATGGTCCGATGTTCATCAATGACGGACGCGTTCTTTAACGCTGTCAATAAGCTATCTGGTAGCTCTGCGTAGACAGAGGTTGCCGGTGGAGTGGTTAAACTTCCCTTCATGGAAGGTGGCCGCTCGCCCGATCCTGGAGCCTTAGAGGCCCCCAGAACCTTATTCGGCTCTAAGCCTCTTTGAGACGACACCTCAGTGTCGTGCACTAACTTTGGAAGAGGAGTCCCCGGAGGCGTTTTGCTCGCCACAACATTCGAGCTCAACCAATCCTCCGATGAGGACTGTCCAACAGGAGACCCCGCCGGGCTATATGAAATGTGGCGACAGTTAAAACTACTATGCCCAGACGACCCTGGATACATAGGCATATTCGGGTTTTGGTTACTTACCAGTTTCTCAGGAGCTGGGCTTCGGGATCCCACTTCGGGCTGTTATCGGCAGCCGGGGTGGATGCCTCTGGAGGAGAACCTCGCCCTCTCTTGGGTGATTCGGCCTCCAGAGACGGGGAACCTGCACGCTTCTTCCCGCTTGCAGAGCGAGGCTTGTCCTCATCTATCCCCTCCTCTTCGTCTTCGGAAGGAGTGTCTCTCGAGCCTCTGGATCTGGTGTCCGAAGCCTCGCGATAACGGTGGCCACTCCAGGTTTTCTTGACCTTCTTGGAGGCCTCCTTCTTGGGCGCCTTGTAAGGCGCAGGGACCAGCATCTTCGTCAGAAGAGGTCCGGCCGGCTCCTCCGGCAGTGGGGCCAGACATTGTATCCGCTCCACCTTCTTTATCCATCACTGAGGTCACGATGAGACACAATTAGAATTGTCCCTCAGGACATACCAACTGAAGCATAGATGGACAGGGCGTGGTTGTGACTTACTGGGCTGGGAGAATGGGATAATTGATATCCCTGATCCTTGGTGGAATCCGGCCATTTGCCGGACCTAAAGAGCACCTTCCATATATCCTCTTGGGAGGAATCGTAGAGCTCCCGAAGGGTTTGGTGCTCGGTTCGGTCAAATTCCCATAAAGTGCAGGCTCGACGCTGGTAAGGGAGAACCAGGCGAACTAGCATCACCTGGACCACGTCAACAATCTTGACGTCCTTGTCGACCATACTCCAAACACGCGTCTGGAGCAGCGATAGCTCGTCAGACGAGCACCAGTTCGTGCCCTTCTTGGGCCAGGACGTGAGCCGCAGTGGAGCTCTGGATCTGAACTCGGGAGCTTCTGCCCACTTTTCTCCGCGTGGTTCGGTGATATAAAACCACTGATGCTGCCACTCCTTGACGGAGTCGTTAAAAGTGCCCTTCGGCCAAACAACGTTGGGCATCTTGCTCACCATGGCGCCGCCGCACTTAGCATGTTCGCCACTCACCACCTTGGGCTTCACATTGAAAATCTTCAGCCACAGGCCGAAGTGAGGCGGAATCCGGAGGAAGGCTTCGCATGCGACGATGAACGTCGAGATATTGAGAAAGGAGTTGGGGGAAAGGTCATGAAAATCAACCCCGTAGTAATACATGACTTCGCGTACAAATGGGTGGAGGGGAAACCCAAGCCCACGGACAAAATGGGGAAGGAACACGACTCTCTCGTGGGGCTCCGGAGTGGGGACAACCTGTCCCGCCGGTGGGAGACGGTGGCCGATCTTCTTGGCCAGGTACCCCGCTTCCCGGAGCCTCTTAATATCCTTCTCTCGGACAGTAGAGGCCATCCATTTGCCTCCTGCTCAGGACATCTTCAGAAAACCTCTCTTCGATGGAGAAGTAGAGCGCTCGGGCGTTAGGGCTCGAGCAGAGGGGAATGAGCTTGCGGAAGGAGAAGGCGTGGGTAAAAGAGGAAGATGCCCTATCTCTTTATAAGAGCAGGTAAGAGTTTTTTTTTAGCGCCTCCCCACTTGCCTGGTAGAACCCGCTCGTCTCCCACTCGCCGCGATTAGCGGTATGGTTGGATTACCCATACCCGTATTGATGAGAACCCTGTGATAAGGGGACGCGATCTTTGCTTCAACAAGACGTGCTAAGGAAACCGCCTTGCAGTATACGCCGTGGCTGGTTATGAAAAAATGATTCGATCTGATCGTGCTGACATATCACGTCGTCTAAAAATTGTCAGCTGAAATATCGTTCTCTCTACGGTGGTATGTGAAGATCATTTTTGCAGATCCGGACACGGCCTACGTGTTCGATAATAACCTTGGAGTATTCGAAGGAGGAACCCGCCTTGCAATGCTGAAGACAAGACTGCGCGCCGGACACATCGTCATTGAAGCCTGGTTCAGGGGCTACTGAGGGAGTCCTGGATAAGGGGGTATCCGGACAGCCAGACTATATTCATCGTCCGGACTATAGAAGCCTCAAGATACAAGACTCAAGACTTCGGCTCATGTCCGGATGGGACTCTCCTTTGTGTGGAAGACAAGCTTGGCAATCCGGATATTATGTTTCCTTCCTTGTAACCGACTCCATGTAAGCCCTAGCTCTCCGGTGTCTATATACACCAGAGAGCATGGTCCTTAGAAGGCCGATCACGATTACAATCATACCATCATAGGCTAGCTCTTAGGGTTTAGCCTCTATGATCTCGTGGTAGATCAACTCTTGTATTCCACATATCTTCAATATTAATCAAGGAGGAAGTAGGGTTTTACCTCCATCGAGAGGGCCCGAACCTGGGTAAACATTGTGTCCCTTGCTTCCTATTCCCATCAGCCTAAGACGCACAGATCGGGACACCCTACCCGAGCTCGGACGGTTTTGACACCGACAGTACACCTTATATCATAGATCCGAAGGCAAGATCTTTGGTTCTAAGAATGGATCCTTTCTAGAGAAGGAGTTTCCCTCGAAAGAAGTGAGTGGGAGGAAAGTAGAACTTGATGAGGTAGTTGGACCTTCTCCCGAATTGGAAAGTAGTTCATCACAGAAATCAGTTCCAGTGATTCCTACACCAATTAGTGAGGAAGTTAATCATGATGATCATGAAACTTTAGATCAAGTTACTACCGAACCTCGTAGGTCAACCAGATTATGGTCTGCACCAGAGTGGTACGATAATCCTTTCTAGAAGTCATGTTACTAGACCATGACTAACCTACGAACTATGAGGAAGCGATGATGAGCCTAGATTCTGCGAAATGGTTTGAGGCCATGAAATCTGAGATGGGATCCATGTATGAGAACAAAGTATGGACTTTGATTGACTTGTCCGATGATCAGCGAGCCATTGAGATTTAATAAATCTTCAAGAGGAAGGCAGACGCTAATAGTGGTGTTACTATCTACAAAGCTCGAATTGTCGCAAAAGGTTTTCGACAAGTTCA
Source organism: Triticum dicoccoides (assembly GCF_002162155.2). NCBI lineage: Eukaryota > Viridiplantae > Streptophyta > Magnoliopsida > Poales > Poaceae > Triticum > Triticum dicoccoides. Next base: position 637,004,842 of record NC_041389.1, read on the forward strand.
AGGTGTTGACTATGATTAGAGGTTCTCACTCATATCTATGCTTAAAGTCTGTCCGAATCATGTTAGCAACTGCCGCATTTTTTCGCAAATTGATATCAAAACTGCATTCCTTAATTGATTTCTTAAAGAGGAGTTGTATATGATGCAACCAGAACGTTTTGACAATCCGAAAGGTGCTAACAAAGTGTGTAAGCTCTAGTGATCCATTTATGGACTGGTGCAAGCATCTCGGAGAGGGAATGTACGCTTTTATAGTGTGATCAAAGCATATGGTTTTATACAGACTTCTGGAGAAACCTTTATATACAAGAAAGTGAGTGGGAGCTCTGTAGCATTTCTGATATTATATGTGGATGACATATTGTTGACTGGAAATAATACAAAATTTCTGGATAGCATAAAAGGATACTTGAATAATAATTTTTCAATGAAAGACCTCAGTGAAGCTACTTACATATTGGGCATTAAGATCTATAAAGATAGATCAAGATGCTTGATAACACTTTCGATGGGTACATACCTTGATAAGATTTTGAAGAAGTTCAAAATGGATCTGTCAAAGAAGGAGTTCTTGTCTGAGATGTAAGGTGTGAAGTTGAGTAAAGACTCAAAACCCGGCTACGGCAGAAAATAGGAAAGAGAATGAAAAGTCATTCCCTATACCTCAGTCATAGGTTCTATAAAGTATGCTATGTTGTGTACCAGACCTATTGTGTACCTGACAATGAGTTTGGCAAGACGGTACAACAATGATCCAGGAGTGGATCAATGGACAGCCGTCAAAATTATCCTTAGTGGAATAAGGACATGTTTCTCGGTTATGGAGGTGAGAAAATGTTCATCGTAAAGGGTTACATCGATGCAAGCTTTGACACTGATCTGGATGACTCTAAGTCTCAATCAGGATACATATTGAAAGTGAGAGCGATTAGCTAGAGTAGCTCCGTGCAGAGCATTGTAGACACAGAGAATTTGCAAAATACAAACGGCTCCAAATGTGGCAGACCCGTTGGCTAAAATTCTCTCAAGAGCAAAACTTGATCACTCTTTGGTGTTAATCACATAGTGATGTGAACTAGATTATTGACTCTATTAAATCCTTTGGGTATTAGTCACATGGTTATGTGAACTAATCACATAAAGATGTGAACTATTGGTGTTAAATCACATGACGATGTGAACTAGATTATTGACTCTAGTGCAAGTGGGAGACTGAAGGAAATATGCCCTAGAGGCAATAATAAAGTTGTTATTTATATTTCCTTATATCATGATAAATGTTTATTATTCATGCTAGAATTGTATTAACCAGAAACTTAGTACATGTGTGAATACATAGACAAAATAGAGTGTCCCTAGTATGCCTCTACTTGACTAGCTCGTTCATCAAAGATGGTTAAGTTTCCTGACCATAGACATGTGTTGGCATTTGATGAACGGGATCACATCATTAGGAGAATGATGTGATTGACAAGACTCCTCCATTAGCTTAGCATGTTGATCATTTAGTTTTATTGTTATTGCTTTCATCATGACTTATACATGTTCCTATGACTATGAGATTATGCAGCTCCCGGATACCGGAGGAACACCTTGTGTGCTATCAAACGTCACAACATAACTGGGTGATTATATAAATGCTCTACAGGTGTCTTCGATGGTGTTTGTTGAGTTAACATAGACCTAGATTAGGATTTGTCACTCCGTGTATCAGAGAGGTATCTCTGGGCCCTCTCGGTAATGCACATCACTATGAGACTTGCAAACAATGTGACTAATGAGTTAGTTACGGGATGATGCATTACAGAACAAGTAAAGAGACTTGCGGTAACGAGACTATACTAGGTATGATGATATCTCGGGTAAGTAACATACCGATGACAAAGGGAACAACGTATGTTGTTATGCGGTTTGATCGATAAAGATCTTCATAGAATATGTAGGAGCCAATATGAGCATCCAAGTTCCACTATTGGTTATTGACCGGAGATGTGTCTCGTTCATGTCTACATAGTTCTCAAACCCGTAGGGTCCACACACTTAACGTTCGATGATGATTGGTATTATGAGTTATGTGATTTGATGGCTGAAGTTTGTTCGGAGTCCCGGATGAGATCACGGAAATGACGAGGAGTCTCGAAATGGTTGAGAGGTAAAGATTGATATATTGGAAGGCTATATTCGGATATCGGAAAGGTTCCAAGTGATTCAGGTATTTTTTGGAGTATGGGGGAGTTACGGGAATTCACCGGGAGAAGTAATGGGCCTTATTGGGCCATACGGGAAAAGAGGAGGCAGGCCAAGGGGAGGTGGCGTGCCCCCCTTGCCTTTTCCAATTCCCTCTCTCTTTCCCTCTTCTCTCCTACTCTGAAAAGGAAAGGGATTCCTACTAGGACTTGGAAGTCCTAGTAGGACTCCATACACTTGGTGTGCCCCTAGTAGGGCCGACCTCTCTCCCTCCCTCCTTTATATTCGTGGGCAGGGGGCACCCCAAAGGCACTCCAAGATTTTTCTTAGCCATGTGTGGTGCCCCCCTCCATAGTTACACACCTCGGTCATATCGTCGTAGTGCTTGGGCGAAGCCCTGCACCGATGTCGGGGAAACTGATCCACGAACACCTATGGGGCCGGCGGACCGGGCCCCTTTCGGTTCGGCGGGGGGCGGAGGTCGCACGAAGAGCGGATCGAGGCGAAGCACACGAGCAGTTTACCCAGCTTCGGAGCTCTCTGGAGAGATAATACTCCTACTGCTGCTTGTCTGATTGTATTGTGTTCTTGCTCGAGAGAGCTAAGTGTTTTCTTCTGGCTTCCGAATGAGTCGAACCCCCTCTACGTTGCGCATGGGCCTCCTTTTATCTGCTCAAGGGGTCACCGACAGGTGGCAACGCAGAGAAGGGTAAAAGCGTAAAAAGGAGTTGCGGTTGGTACACCTACTTGCACAGTGTATCCTACCTAACCCTAACGGCAAGGGACAAAGGCATTGAATGCCCGTCTGTGTCGCCCAAACAGTGCAGAAAGGTACCGTCAGGGACGCCACCGTTCGCCACGATGGCGATCTTGTCAGCGTCGCATGCCACCGCGCACCGCTTGCTGCACAGCCTCTCGCCACGCGCGCCTGGGAAGGCCCCCAGGGCAACACGTTGGTCGATGCGCTGGAGCACGGGTACAGGGTGGTTACTTGCCGCAGCAAGCACCTTGCCGCGGTCGTGGTCTTGTCGCGCCCGGAAGCTTGTCGCTCACCAGGCCTCGAGATGTCTTGGTTGATCTTCCCGGCAAGCTCCTCTTCCCGGGGCCTTGTTGCCTTGCCGGGACGCGCGGCGCGTCGCGGCAAGTTCCTTGGGATGCCTCGGTTGGCCTTCCTGGCAAGTTCCTCTTGCCGGGGCCTTGTCTCCTTGGCTTGAATACTTTGTTCTTGAATGGCTCCAAGGGAACCATGGAGGACCTTGGCGGTCTCCCGGCAAGCCTTGCCGCGGGGTGTCGCAACTGCCCGTGCACAAGTTCGGGATACTAGGGTACCCCTACTCTAGTACACCAACAGGAGCCCCCAGGCCTGGGCCACACACGATGCCGAGCGCTGTTGGGCCAGGCCCAAAACAGGGCACGGGCACACGCGGCCTGGGTCCGAATCTTGCTCCGTATCCACCGCGCCCTCCCCGAATGGCACGCGTTGAATGCGGCGTCGTGGGAGAGATCGTGGGTGGTTTCTTTATTCGGAAGGGCGAAACGTCCGCCCCCTCCCTCTTTATAAGTAGGGGAAATAGGGGCAGTTCGCCCACCTCGCCGGTTGTTGCTCCATTCTCACAAATCTCCGCCGCTCCCCCCTTCTTCCCGAAATCGAAGGAGAGCAGCGCTCCGCCCCCCCATTGCCACCAGCTCCACCGACGCCGCCGATCTCCATCGCCACCTCCGCCATGGCTCCGAAAGCCGACAAGGGGAAGGGCGTGAAGTCGGCCGAGGCGCAGCGGCTCGCGGCGCTGCGGAAGGAGTGGGTCCTCTTCTCCCCTCAGCTCGGTGCGAAGGAGCTGACGGAGTACTACTACCTCTTCTGGTCGACGGAGATGCGAGCGCATCCGTGCACGAGGGTACTCCCAGCCACCGCTTCAAGACTGACTCCGAACGGGTACCCCTTTTTCGCGCTGTTCTTCTACTGCGGGCTCTGCCCACCTTTCTCTGAATTCTTTTGCGACATCATGAACACCTACGGGTTCCGCCTCCTTGACTTCACCCCCAACGCCGTTCTGACCATGGTAGTTTTCGCACATCTGTGCGAAAACTTTGTCGGAGTCCACCCAAACGTAGCCCTTTTCCGCCACTTCTGCATGCCTCGGGTTGAGAGAGGAGAGCCTCTTGCCGGCGGGATTGCTTGGATCTCGAGAGTAGGCAAGAAGGAAGCGTATCTGGAGGGTGAACTCCATAGCAAGTGGGAGGAGTGGAGAGCAGAGTGGTGCTGGATCGTCGAGGAGAACCCGCAGCCATTCACTGCCCTGCGCCAAGCCCCAATAGTGCGCGGCAATGATTGGAGCAATGTGGCCACGGAGGACGACAGGCTGAAGAGTGCCGTCACCCGGATCCTTTGCCTCAGGCTTGCCGGGCTCACTCTAGGCGCTGTAGGCGCAGATTTCCTTCGCCGCCGTATCGCCCCCCTGCAGGAGAGGGGGAGGCCCACCTGGGAGTTCAAGAACTCGGCGGATATCATGAGGCTGCGCCCGGGCCTCAATTTCAACTTCACGGTCTTGGAATTGGACGCGATGCTTCTGGAGCTGTTCAAGCGCGACCCCCAGCACCCATTTTTGTTGCCACGGAATGTTGTTCCGCTGTGCAACAATTCTTCACTTGACCGCATCCGCGCGATGATGTCGTTGTGTGATTCTCACGGAATCGCCCCAACTTGGCAAGAACCTGCGGATGACGTCGTGCGGGCGTTCTTCGACGACTTGGTAGAAGTGTCGGTTCGCGCTGATGATGAGAAGAGCCTCACCCGCGACACCACCGATGCGGAGATGCAGCACATCGCCACCAGGCTGGAAGAGGCGGCGACAGCTGCTGCCGCGGGCGTGTCCGGGTTCACCGTGGAGGAGGCAGAGGCAGCAGAGGCGGCAAGCCTTGCCGAGCGCGAGGAGTTTGCCGGCGAGGAAGATCTTGCCGGCCCTGAAGCTGAGCCGAGCGAGCCCGACGAGGAGGAGCCCGAACCTTCAGATAGCCTACCGCAGGCGGAGCCCCCGGCTCCGGCAAGGAGGCGGCTCCGCAAGGCCGCGGACGTAGCGGGGCGGCAGACGGGTCAACAGCCACCGAGCCGCGCGACACGCTCTACCGCGGCAAGCACCGTTGCCGCGGGAGCGCCTCACACCGCCGCGGCAACTGGAGCGGGGTCTTCCCGGTCCGCCACCACTGCTCCTGCCAAGCGGGCGAGGGAGCCTACCCCTCCGCCTCGCCGCACCAGAGGCGATCCGGACTTCGATCTCTCCGCGCTCAGCTCCGATGACGAAGAAGAAGAGTAAGATCCCCTTGCCGTCCTCGTAGTTCTTGAATTCTTGCTATCTTGTTGCTTTCGTCTTGTATCTGACTTGCTTCGATTTGGATCCATTCCTTTTCAGGATGCTGGCCCAGAGAGCGGCGAAGAGAGCCAAGGCCCCGGTGATTGTCATCGAAGATGATCTCACCGTGTCAGCAGGGGGTGTGTCTGAGACCACCTTGACGGACCCGGCAACTACTCCTCAAAGGAGCCCCCAGCGTAAGTTTATAGTTTACTTCCTGCTGTCAGGTGCGCATGGGTGCTCTTCTCTCTATTGATATCTTATCTATTGGATTTGTGTAGGAGCAGAACAACCTCATCAGGAATGCCCGGAAGCTGCTCCCGAAGTGCCATCTGCTTCGACTACGCCGCCAAGGGAGGAGTCCCCGGCAAGGGAGCGCTCTCCGGCAAGGGAGAACTCTCCGGCAAGGGACAGTGCCAGCGATCCTCCGGTGGTTGAGACCACGACTGCAGATCCAAGCACAGGTAACCCTTTTGCCTGAAAAACTCCCCATGGGTTCTTCTTCTGATTTTCTTCTTGAACATTTACTTGACCTTTCTCCCCTCTTCGGTCGTCAGATCCACCCGCCACGGAGCCGATGGAGACAGAGGCCGCCGGCGAGGAGGACGCGCGCTGCAACAATGACGACGACGCCGCCACCGAAGAAGAGGCCGGTGCTGATGATCCCGCCGGCGAAGAGGCCGCCAAGGCTGCCGCCGCAGAAGCGGGCGAGGGATCCGGCGATCACACTGACGGCCCCGAGACCACAGGAGCACCAGGCGCTGCGCCGACCGCCGATCCCTTCGCCGACGCTGCGGCGCCAGGCTCCGAAGAGCCCCAGCCCGGCGCCTACTTGAAGGCCAGCGATGGTATCTTCATCAAGCTCCCCTGGGCGTCAAGCTCCAGGGCGCCGGTCGAGGGAGAAATCCTGGACGGAGAGGTGCTCGCCTCTGCTGGGCTGATGGTGGTCGACACGCCAAGCAGTAGCAGCGACGAGCCTGAGGAGGAACGGCTGCTGCGGAAGCTGACGTCGCTTTACCGCGCCCGCCAAGCCAAACTGGCGTCCCGAGACGCGCTTGTCGCGAAGGCGGGGGTTGATATTGAGAAGCGTGCGGAGGAGCTCCGAGGCCTCAGACAGGAAGCTCTCCGGTCCTTGGCGGAGGAGTGGGAGCAACTTCTCAAGGAGCGGAAAGCCTTCCTCCTTGAGAAGGCTGAAGCTGAAGAGAAGCAACGGCTTGTCGCCGAAAACTTATTCGTGCAGGAAGGAGAGTTGGCGCAGCGCAAGGTGAACCTTGAAAGCCATGAGGAGGAACTTGCCGCGAGGGAGCAAGCAATTGGCGGGGCTATCAAGGAAGCGAGGGATGCTGCCGAAGCTGCCGAGGCTGCCAAGAAGGAGCTGGAGGTGAAGGTGGCGCAGCTGGAAGCCGATCTCAGGGCGAGTGGCGAGGAGCTTGCCGCTCTCAAGCGCGAGCGCGAAAAGGATGCTGCCGCACATAGTGAGCTGCAGGGTCTTCTAGCTGAGAGGAGCAAGGAGCTCAGCGCCGTCAATGACTCCAACGCAGATCTCGAGCTGAAGCTGGCCACGTTGACTCAGACGCTGGACGGCGCCAGGGAGCGGGAGGTGGTCTTGTCGGAGAAGATCAAGGCCGACGAGGCACTGCTCGCGAATGCTGCTGCCGCCCACGACGCCTTCAGGGAGACAGTGGAGCATTGGACTGAAGGTCTTGTGGATGCTGCCGCTGCCATCGACGGGGAGTTGGCGCAGCTGGGGATGGAGGATTTTGGGTATCCCTCCGATGAGCATCTCCAACCCAGCGCCAAGCTCAGTTTGTTCTTCAAGGGCGTGGCGACGGCCCTCCAGCGGCTTCGGGAGAAGATCCCAAAGCAGCTAGCCGATGAGTCGCGCAAGATCTGCGCGGGAGTTCTTCAGAAGGTGTTGGTGAAGGTGGCCTTCCGCAACCCAGGCCTCAACCTCACCAACGTCCTCAGGTCCTTGCCGCCTGACACTGATCTGGAAGCGCTCAAGGCCCTTGTCGCACCCATTGTGGACAACGTGAGCGAGATCAAGAGGGTTGAGGGTGATCACGTAGACTAGGCCGCCCGTTTACTCTTTCTCCCTGTCGCTGCTGGCCATATTATGAGATCAGTCTATTAGAGCTGCGACAAGTTATCTTGTAATATAACTCTATTTTGGGTAGAGATTTGCTATGTTATTTCCTTTACTTGCTCCCTTCCTTTGTATGTTTTTACCCTACGCTTTTAGGGAACTTGTCGGTGCAGGCACCCGAGCCGCGAGCGCTGAGTGCGGGATGTCAGCAGCCTGCTGGCGGTGCCGATTCCGACAAGAAATCTTGTCGCGACTAGTTGCAGCACACTTAAGTTGTTGAGCGGACTCGAAACAAAGTAAGGGCGCAACTAGCTACGAGTCGGTTCCTTCGCGCACAGGTTTTCCACACAAAGCACGGTCGTTCGAGGAAGATAACTTAAAAATTAAAACTAATTGCTCAAACTTTGGCAACTTAGCTTTTCTGTCGTTTGCTTCCCGGCAAGGCGAAACTTCCTTAAACGACGCCTGGTCCACACCATTATCTTCTCCTTCCCCCCCGGGAAACTTGTGGGCGAGGGAACCTTCCTTTCCTTTTTGAGAAGAAGAAAGAAGAGAAAATAGAGGCATGGAGCCTTATAGCTCGTTATTGCTTACCGAGGGTAGGTGCTGCACAAAGTGTCAGATAACGCATGCAAATATAAAGTAAAAAGCATGAAATTGGCAAGATGTGCGGGGCACATGAGCTTTACTTATGCACGGGATCTACGCCCGGCTTTATACAAAGGATTACATGCGACATTGGCAAGACTTGTACAAAAGGTGGTTGCCGGAACGGGTTCCGGCAACCGCGCCCTACGGGTAAAACTTACGAAGATGCTCAATGTTCCAGGAGTTGCTCACCGGCACGCCATCTTCGGTCTCAAGGCGGACAGCGCCAGGCCTAGTGACTCGTTTTACCCGATAAGGGCCTTCCCACTTTGGCGTCAACTTGTTGGAATTCTTGGCGGACTGAACGCGCCGAACAACAAGGTCGCCTTCCTCGAAGCTTCTGGCTTTAACTTTGCGGCTATGGTAGCGGCGCAAAGCTTGCTGGTATCGAGTAGCTCGTACAGCAGCCTGAAGACGATCCTCCTCAAGGAGCAGTGTGTCATCTTGTCGCAGCTGCTCTTGCTCAAGCTCATCATAAGCGAGCACTCGAGGTGACCCGTATACGAGTTCCATGGGGAGAACTGCCTCTGCTCCATAGACTAGAGCGAAAGGTGTCTGGCCAGTGGCTCGATTTGGCGTCGTCCTGATCGACCAAAGAACCACCGGCAGCTCCTCGATCCAGTTTCTTCCGCACTTGCGCAGCCTGTCGGAAGTTCTGGTCTTGAGCCCGCGCAACACTTCAGCATTTTCCCTTTCCGCTTGACTGTTGCTTCTCGGATGAGCAACAGAAGCGAAGTAGACCTTGGCGCCAAGATCTTGGACGTACTGCATGAAGGTGCGGCTCGTAAATTGCGTGCCGTTGTCGGTGATGATCCTGTTAGGGATCCCGAAACGGCAAATAATCGACCTCAAATACTTGACTGCTGACTGTGCTGTGACCTTCCTCACTGGTTCCACTTCTGGCCACTTTGTGAACTTGTCGATTGCAACGTACAAGTACTCAAAGCCCCCGACAGCTCGGGGGAAGGGGCCGAGGATATCGAGCCCCGAGACCGAAAATGGCTAGGATAAAGGGATCGTCTGGAGAGCTTGAGCTGGCTGGTGTATCTGCTTGGAATGGAACTGGCACGCTTCACACTTGGTTACTTGTGCCGTTGCATCCGGGAGGGCTGTCGGCCAAAAGAATCCTTGCCAGAATGCCTTGCTGGCAAGTGCTCTGGCGCCAATGTGGTGACCACATATGCCTCCGTGTATCTCTGCCAACAGCTTCTGTCCTTCTTCCCGGTGAATACATTTCAATTTCACACCGTTGAGCCTTCATCTGTACAGTGTGTCGTCGACAAACTGGTACATACTCGACTGCCGGGCTACTCTTTCCGCTTCTTCTTGCTCTTCGGGAAGTTCTCCTGTCTGAAGGAAATGGACAATCTGTTGTGCCCATGTTGGAGCTTGCGGCTCGACAACAAGGACTAAAGGCACATCTGCTGCTGCGGGAACATCCGCTTCTACGGCCAGAACCTGTGGCTCTGCCGGAGCTTGATGTTCCCCGGCAAGCTTGCCGGAGCAAAACTTGTCGGGAGCGTCTGCTTCAACGGAACAAACCCTAAGGCTTGTCGGAGCAGACTGCTCCTCAGCATTCTTGGCGCTGATTTTGGGGACCTTGGCGGCGGCTTCGGGCAGCTCTGCCGGAAAGTAGTCACAGGTAATCAACTTCCTCTTCTTGCTCTGTCCAGTTGATGGCGTTACAGATGGTTGAGTTAGCTTGAGCACAAAGATCCCTGGTTCCACAGGTAACTTAAGTGCCGCGCACTTTGACAGGCCGTCGGTAATGTCGTTCTGAGCTCTTGGAACATGTTCCATCTGCAGGCCGTCAAAGTGCTCTTCTAGCTTCCTCACTTCATCTACATATGCTTCCATCAACGGACTCTGATAATTCTTGTTCACTTGGCGGACGACAAGCTGTGAGTCACCCCTGACAATGAGCTTCTTGATCCCAAGGTCTGCTGCGATCCTGAGGCCGGCAAGCAAACCTTCATACTCTGCAGTATTGTTCGTTGCTTGCTCCTTGGGAAATTGCATCTGGACTACGTACTTGAGATGCTCTCCGGTGGGTGCGACAAGTAGCACGCCAGCACCGGCGCCTTCCAGCGAGAAGGCACCATCAAAGTACATCAGCCACTCTTTGCTTGCTTCCTTGACGGGGATGCTCATTTCTGGAATTTCTTCATCTGGTGTTGGCGTCCACTCTGCTATGAACTCTGCCAATCCTCTGTTTGGATAGTTGAAGTGCTCTCAAACTTGAGGAAAAAGCTTGACAGTTCCAGTGCCCACTCGACAATCCTGCCTGTTGCTTCGGGATTTTGCAATATCCTCTTCAACAGAAAGCGAGTGACAACTGTGATCTCATGTGCTTGGAAGTAATGGCGCAGCTTTCTCGAGGCCATGAGGAGGCCGAAAAGCAATTTCTGCACACCAAAGTACCTTGACCTAGCCCCCTGCATGTCACGACCGGTTTTCCAATAAAAATATTTATTGATAAGCCAGTCTTTTGAGTCCAGTATGAGAGAAATCCTCCTCACTGGTAGACAATTTCTTGATACAATAAGCCAGTAGCATAAAATATATTACATGGTTGAACTCCGGTCGCTCAACCAAATTATTACAAGCACGCCAATAATCATACATAATGGCGGGCAGAACACAGAGGTGTGGAGACATACTACTGACTCAAGGATAGGCTGGTGGTGGAAAAACACAGCGGGAAGGGAAATACAATACTCTACGAATATCATTTCATCGAACGTCGGGGTGAGGCTCGATAAATTTATTTGGTAGCGGAAGCGGATATAAAACAGTGGCCAAATCCAGGGTCGCACGAGACTGACTAGGACTCCTCTAAGTGTCGGACTCGCTATCGAACTCTTCATCCATGAGATCGCCTTCGTCAGCATCTGGCCAAATCAACAAGCCAGTGAGTACTTTGAAAGTACTCGCAAGACAGTTCGGACGTAAGATATAACGAATGCATGCCTGGATGCAACATGATTAATTCCTTAATGCACAATAAATAAAATTGGCATAACGGGTAAGTAAAAAGGGAAAACGGCGGTAGTCCGCCTGAAATTCCACAGAACATAAATAAGGACCGATCGGGTGTCTGAAGCGACGCCTCGAACAGTGAACAAATAAAAATAAGGAAAATGATGCCACAGTCGGGCATCTTAGCGACACCACATAAAGGGCTTTTAAAAGAAATGCCACGGTCGGACGTCTGAGCGACATCGCAGAAAGGGCTTTAAAAGAAATGCCACAGTCGGACGTCTCTGCGACATCGCAGAAAGGGCTTTAAAAGAGATGCCACAGCCGGACGTCTCTGCGACATCGCAGAAAGGGCTTTAAAAGAAATGCCACAGTCGGACGTCTGAGCGACATCGCAGAAAGGGCTTTAAAAGAAATGCCACAGTCGGACGTCTGAGCGACATCGCAGAAAGGGCTTTAAAAGAAATGCCACAGTCGGACGTCTGAGCGACATCGCAGAAAGGGCTTTAAAAGAAATGCCACAGTCGGACGTCTGAGCGACATCGCAGAAAGGGCTTTAAAAGAAATGCCACAGTCGGACGTCTGAGCGACATCGCAGAAAGGGCTTTAAATTCACCAGTAAACAATACTCATAATAAACATTCAATTCATGAAAACAAACGGGTTAGTCCATCCACAGGAGTAATCATTTAACCGGACTTAGCACTCATGCGATTCACCGGAGTCTCTGTCATCAAAGCTGACAATTGATTAGGATAAGATGGAACGAAACTTGACATGGAAGAGATGATTTGGAGGAATTTATGAATCTGCAGAGTTGGTACAAAATTTTTCCCACAGTCAACGGATTTCCGTAGTCACGAAGGACTAGTTCCGTTTACGGTATTTCAGAAGAAAACACAGCTAACCGGTACACATCCATCCTACCTCTCGATGCTAGGAATCACCCTAGTCATCGTCCAAGAAAAACTTTTGAGACGGGGAGATCACAATCTCGAATAGCATGGGATCAAATTTATATACGCGCGCTCTAAGGGGTGCCCCCCTCTCGGTCCCAACTGGAAACACCCATGCCCCCTGACCGGATGACTGGCTTTAATCCAGGGCCATGGAACCATCATCACGGCCTCTCCTCTTTGGTGTGTACCATGAAAGTGGTTTGCAACTTACTAAACCATATTCCTTGCGGAAAACATGTGGTAGTACAAGGAAGGAAATGATAGGTACTGGACCGATATGGTTTGACACTGAAGTCACATAGTCTGGCGTAAGACTGTCATGCTACAACACTGCCGTCGTACCCATCCTCATGCCAACACATGGCCATTCATATTCACATTCATCCACGTATGGATCATCGAACTCACTTACCTCATCATCACATAAAATAACGTTCATCAGTATACTCACCGGCATGCCATGAAACTAACTAAATGCAAAACATGCCAAGACACTCATCATATCAAAAGTTCAAACATGCTTGCCTGGTTCAGAGTAGTCGGAGCCTAGCTCGGTGAAGTTCGCGGCTCCGTCACCTCCTTCGGTATCTACGGTTTAAAGAAAATATATGCGCTAACGTAAATACCAAGAAGTGCACAGAAGGTAAACCAAATATTTTTCAAATAAATCTGATAAAAAACTAGACAAAATTTTAAAGAGAACAAAAAAAGAATCAATCAAAAATACTTTTCTGATTAAAAGTTATAAGGGTTTTTGTCCAGGGACTTATCTATAATGAAACAGAAGATTTCCAGGGGCTAGTTTATAAAAACAGAAAACGCTTCGGTAGCGACTACGCCAGCCCGAAGAGAAAACGCATTCTGCCCGAAGGCGCTTCCAGAAAACGATTCGAAGAGAGAGCAGAGAGGCTGACGGTGGGGTCCCACCTGTCAGGTTCAAATGTTCAAACGGGGCGGCAGAGTTTGCCGGCGCCCGAGAGCCGCGGTGGTCGCCGGCGGCGATCCACGGCGAGGCAGAGAGATCGGGGAGTACCTCCATGCTCAGGGTACCCTTCCGCGTCAGTTGATGGTGGTGGAGTCGGTTGGCGAGCACCACGTCGACGGCGAGCTTTGCTCCGGCGGACGGTGGCTCAGGTGGTCGAGGGGCTCGTCGGAGAGGGCTGCATAGGTTAAATTGAAGAGGGGGTCATGCTCCTGGCAGCTAGAGAAGGTAACGAACGGGGTTTGAGCGCCGGAGATGGCCTCACCAGAACAAATCGGGCTGGAGGCCGAGGCGGGGCGAGGCGGCCGGAGTTGGGGGAGGAGACCTCCTTGAGGTCCCCCTAGTGGCCTGGCGGGGTGTTGGTGAGTAGTGGGGGTGCTGCGTGCACGAGAGTGAGCTCGGGACCCCTTTATATAGGCGGTCCGAGGCGGTTGCCGTGAACGAGGATCACCGGCGAGCGATTACGGTGGCGCAGTGCTCGGTCGGGGTGGTTAGGGGGTCGAGCGTCATCACGGAGGTTCAATGGGTCCGTTTTGGTGTTAAACTGGCCGGGGTTTGGGTGTTAAGGGCGAGCTCGACGGAACGGTGAGGGTGCGGGCCCGTCGGCGGCGGAGAGCGAGATCCGTGCTTGCCGGCCACGGTGGCTGTGCTACGGGCGTGCGCTGGCGTGCATGAGGCCACGCGGAGAGCCAGGGAGCAATGGGCGGCGCGGAACGGCGTTCTGCCGTGGTGTGCCTCCTGTCGGCCGCCACGGGAGGTCCCGACGCTGCAGAAGATGCCGGCGAGGGCGAGCCAGCGCGCTACCGACGCCAGGAAGGCTCCACGCACGCGTGTGCAGCTTCGGACAAGAGGAAGAGGCGGCGAGGAACGTGCCAAGGGCACTGTGGCCGCGTGACTGAAACTGACGGACTGAAGATGACACTGAAAACTGAATTTTCTGAACTTTGAACAGTAACAGTGCCCACCAGGTGTTCGACCGAATGAAATTGGCCTCTGGTGATTTTTCCTTGAGCTGATTTTTGGTGGAGTGGCTTCTCCTTGCTCAAGTAGGCTGCATGATTTTTGGTGGAATTTTTGGAGCAGTGTGGATATGAATTTCACCAAATTTGGCAAATCTGGTCCAAACTTGCAGAGACTGTATTTTGAAAAATTTGAAAAGAGGAGGAGTGGATCAAGATGGTTCTGGGTTGTGGGTTCAAAGGACAATCCAGGAGAATTGGTTTGAGGTCAAAACTCAAATGCAATAGGGCACTTGCTTTGAAAAGCTCTCAGGCTCCAAATAATTTTCAGAATTGAATTGAGGAGAAAAATAATTAGAATAAAAATCCAAAACCAGTTTGGATTAGTTGGGACAGAGAATTTAGGTTGATCACAAGTTGTAGGGGAGGTTTTGGAGGGGTTTTACCACATGGGCAAAAATGCCAAGTCATGGTGGTTCCAAGATATGAAAATCCCAAATTTCATGGAGTTTCTTTTTTAAAAGAAAAAGATTAAACTCCCAAAATAATTTTGGGCGAGAACCAACAGAGAAGAAGTTTCAAAAGGTCAAACACCAAAGTTTGAAGCAAGAATAAAAACCTTGCCAAAGGAAAGAAAGTTTCTTAAGAGGAAGGTTTTCTGGAAAATTTTAAATGGCCTCTTTTCAAAAACCACAAAGATTTTGCTGAAAACCAAAGTAAAAATTTTGGAGTGTCACAACACCTACCCCCTTAGGAAAAATCTCGTCCCCGAGATTTCAGCTGATCCTTAAATAAGTGTGGATGCTCTGTCCGAAGAAAATCCTCGCTTTCCCAAGTTGCTTCACTGTCGGTGTGATTGCTCCACTAGACTTTGAAAAACTTGATGGTTTTCTGTCGGGTCCTCCTTTCAGACTCCTCTAATATTCTTATGGGACGTTCTCGATAAGTGAGGTCTGGCTGTATGTCAATGTTCTCATGAGATACTTGTTTCTCTGGGTTGCTTACGCACTTCCTTAATTGAGAGACGTGGAACACGTCGTGAATGTCGGACAAGTCTTCGGGTAAGTCTAGCTGGTAGGCTACAGTGCCTCTTCGTGCCACTATGCAAAATGGTCCAATGAATCTTGGTGCTAATTTTCCTTTAATCTTAAACCGTTGCAATCCTCTCATCAGGGATACTCTCAAGTATACGAATTCACCGGGTTCGAAGCTGACCCTACGATGTTTCTGATCATAATAACTTTTCTGTCGACTTTGAGCGGTCTTAAGTCGGTCCCTGATTAGCTTGACTTTTTCCTCGGCTTCTCTGAGCATATCTGGTCCGAAGATGCGGCTGTCTCCGGTCTCTGACCAATTTAACGGGGTACGACATCTCCTTCCGTATAGGGCTTCGAAAGGAGCCATTTGCAGGCTGGCCTGGTAACTATTGTTGTATGCGAACTCGGCATATGGCAGGCTGTCCTCCCAACTGGTTCCATAGGTGAGGACACATGCTCTCAGCATGTCTTCTAAAACTTGGTTTACGCGTTCTGTTTGTCCATCAGTCTGTGGATGGTATGCGGTACTGAAGGCTAGTTGGGTTCCCAGAGCCTGTTGTAATTGCTCCCAAAATCTTGAGACGAACTGAGTGCCTCTGTCGGAAATTATAGTCTTCGGGACACCGTGCAGACAGACTATGCGGGAAAGATAAATCCTGGCAAGCCTCTGAGTGGTGTAGGTTGTCTTTACTGGAATAAAGTGTGCTACTTTGGTCAACCTGTCAGTGATGACCCATATGGCATCATTCCCGTGTCGTGACCGAGGTAATCCGACAATAAAATCCATCCCTATTTCATCCCATTTCCACTCAGGTATTTTGTTAGGTTGCAGTAGTCCGGCTGGTCTCTGATGTTCAGCCTTTATGCGTTGACATGAGTCGCAACATGCAATGAAAGCGGCTATGTCCCTCTTCATACCGTGCCACCAAAATCTTTCCTGAATATCCTTATACATTTTGGTTCCTCCAGGGTGGATCGAATATGGAGTGGTGTGTGCTTCAGTTAAAACTTGCTGTTTAAGGTCTTCTATGTTTGGCACGCATAGCCTTTCTCCGTACCATAATATTCCTTCATTGTCTATGACGAATTCCGAGGCCTTGCCCATACTCAACTTCCTTTTAATTCCTTCAATGCTGGGGTGACCGGACTGAGCCTCTTTAATTTTCTTCACAAGGTGTGGTTGTATTTCCAAGTTTGATATGGTGCCTTCTGCTACCATTATCAAGTTGAGCTTGACAAATTCTTGATGGAATTCGGGCCTCAAGCTGTGCAGATAGTTCCCGTCGGAGCTGGGGTTCCGACTCAGGGCATCGGCCACTATGTTTGCTTTCCCTGGATGGTAATGGATACCAACATCGTAATCCTTTACCAATTCTAACCAGCGGCGTTGCCGTAAATTTAGTTCTGGCTGCGTAAAAATGTATTTGAGGCTTTTGTGATCCGTATATATTTCACATCGATTCCCAAGTAGAAAATGCCTCCATTCCTTGAGTGCATGAATAACTGCTGCCATTTCTAAATCATGAGTGGGATAATTTTCCTCGTGTTTGCGAAGTTGCCTTGAAGCGTAGGCGACAACCTTGCCTTCTTGCATCAACTCGTATCCGAGACCCTTTCTGGATGCGTCACAAAATACTTCAAAATTCTTGTGTATATCGGGTACAATTAATACTGGTGCTATTGTTAATTTCCGCTTTAGCTCTTGGAAACTTTTCTAGCAGGCTTCTGTCCATTCAAACTTCTTATCTTTCTCGAGTAACTGTGTCATAGGCTTGGATATGGTGGAAAATCCTTCAATAAATCTGCGGTAATACCCTGCCATTCCCAAGAAACTTCGTATGTCTGTTACGCTGGCTGGTGACTTCCAGTCAAGTACGGCCTTGACTTTCTCTGGGTCCACTGCTATACCGTCTTGAGTCAGCACGTGGCCTAGAAAACCTACTTGTCTTAGCCAAAATTCGCACTTGCTGAACTTGGCATACAATTGGTGTTTCCTTAGCTCTCCTAGTACAATCCTGAGATGTTATGCGTGCTCTTCTGGTGTTTTGGAGTATACCAGAATATCGTCGATGAATACTACGACGAATTTGTCCATAAACTTCATAAATACTTTGTTCATGAGGTGAACAAAATATGCCGGGGCGTTAGTTAATCCGAATGGCATCACTGTGAACTCGTACAGTCCATATCTGGAGGCGAAGGCTATTTTGGGGATATCTTCCGTTCGTACCTTCAATTGATGGTATCCTGACCTTAAGTCAATTTTTGAGAATACCTTGGCCTGAGCAAGTTGATCAAACAAATCGTTTATCCTTGGCATCGGGTATTTGTTTTTGACTGTGACCATGTTAAGTGCTCGATAGTCGATACACAATCTCAGCGTTCCATCCTTCTTCTTGGCAAATAAAATTGGTGATCCCCAAGGTGAGGAGCTGGCCCGAATGTATCCTTTATCCAGTAATTCCTTTATTTGCTTCTTTAATTCGATCAACTCGGATGGTGCCATTCTGTATGGTTTCTTGTATATGGGGGTGGTTCCTGGTGCTAGCTCAATACGGAATTCTATTTCTCGATCTGGTGGCATGCCTGGCAGCTCTTCAGGGAATACATCTAGAAATTCACACACTACTGGAACCTTGTTTAGCTTAGAAATGTCCACCTTATTTAATCTCGGTTGCCGGGGTCTTTTTCCTTCCTTGGCTGATACTCTTATTGTCTTCCCTTGGTGGTGTGTGAGAATCACGGTCCTGTTGAAACAGTCGATAAAACCTTTATTGGTGGTTAGCCAATCCATCCCTAGGATGACATCCAGTCCTTTATTTTCCAATACAATAAGATTTGCGTAAAACTCCAATCCTTCAAACTCAATGACCACATTCTGACAGTAATTCTGAGAAACTTGCTGAATCCCGGGGGACTTGATTATTATGGATTTCTCCAAAGGAAGCATCGAAAATTTATTTTGCAAAGCAAAACTTTTCGAGATGAAAGAGTGAGAAGCTCCAGAATCAAACAAAACCATTGCAGGTATTGTGTTGACAGGAAACGTACCGAGTACGATATCCGAAGCATTTTGTGCCTCCTCTTTGGTTACGTGGTTCAGATGACCCTTCCTGTGGTTATTGTTGGGGTTGAAATTGTTTCATTTGGGTGCTGGATTATTGCCGCTGTTGTTCGGCTTTGGGGTTGAATTCCTTGGCTTGGGGCACTGTTTGGCATAGTGCCCTTCTTCTCCACAAGCGTAACAAGTAACGCCGGGGCGATAGGTGAATTCCTTGTCCCTTGCATGAAAATTCTTGATTGGGCGTGAGACATTGGATGAGAATTTGGGTGTCCCACCCTTTTTAAAATCTATCTTGCTTCGGTGATTGTGAGTGTGGTTAGTCTGGTCCCTTTTTCGCTTGCGGATATCTTCCAGACTGCGTCTCTCATTTTCCAGAGTAATGGCCTTGTCCACCAGCGTTTTAAAATCAGGAAAAGTGTGCACGACCAGTTGGCATTTAAGTGCGGGCGACAGACCGTCAAGGAATTTCTCCATCTTCTTGATTTCAGTCATACGCTCCTCATTGGCGTAGCGGGATAATAGGGTAAATTGACTGTTGTAATCTGACACTGTCATGTTCCTTTGTTTGAGGTCATCAAATTCTCTCTTCTTGATTTTCATAATACTCTTAGGAATATGTGCACCACGGAAACCTTCCTTGAAATCATCCCAGGTTATGTCATTTTCGTTGGGATGCATGTGCAGAAAATTCTCCCACCACGATGCGCCTGCTCCTGTGAGATAGTGTGGAGCATATAGCACTTTCTCGAGATCTGAACACTTTGCAATAATTAATTTCCTCTCCATATCTCGAAGCCAGTCCTCGGCTTCAAGAGGCTTGTTAGTGTGAGAAAATGTTTGAGGACGTGTCTTCTGTAGCTCAGATAACTTGGAATGTTGCTGATACTGTCCATGGTGATTTCCCATGTTGATGACTTGGTTCATTATTTCACGATGTTGTTGCTGACTCTGTTCATAAAGGCGGCACATTTGTGAAAGTGCCGATTCATTTCCCGGTTGGCTTGACTGTCCCTGAATGAACTCGTTGCTGGGTTGTGCATCATAATTTTCCTCTGATGGAATTGGCATGGAGTGAGTCCAAGGACGAGACATTTTTCACTCTGGGGATATATTTTGTAAAACCCATAAGAAAAGCGGAAAGAGTCGCAAAAACAAATCCATAAAATGCACAAAGCTGGCAAATAGAATTAAATAACTCAGCTTACTTAAGAAAAACAAATCGACTTGCGCACGGAGAAGGACTGCTCATTACATATCTTACACGCGGGCGGTAATTATACACTACATCACTCAGGATATGCGTACATAATCCTGACATGTTATTAAGGCTAGTGCGCTTCTCCAGATCCTACATGATGCGCAAACAGGCTACTTCTCCCAGCCTATGTACATATCTTACAAGCGGTACAATACACGGCAGCTAAGCGTACTCAGGCAGAGATGTTGACGATCTCCCTTGCCCTGCCGAGGGCGAGGCGTAGCGAGGTTGGGGACTCGACTTCCTCCTCGCTAATGAGCTCCATACGTGTAGTGTTGCGCAGAGTGGACGGAGCGGTTGCCAGGGGCGGAGCAACACGTACAGGAGTGGGCGCGAAGGTTGGTGTAGTGCGCGCTGGAGTGGGTGCAATGACTTGGTTAAATTCTTCGGTAGAAGGCAGGCGACGAGCAGGCGTAAAAGATGCTGATGAAGAGACAAAAGTCGGTGGCGGAGCGATGGGTAGGAGCTCCCTCCTGTTGGCAGCACAGCCATGGACTGAGTCCATGCGGGTAGCTACGAAGTCGTCCACCAGGTTGTCGAAGGCTGCCTCCAGGGCCCGGAGATACTCAATGAGCATCTCAAAAGCCTCGTCTCGTTCTCCTCTGGTGCAGGAGTATGCGTAGTGACAGGTGTAAGGCACATGGCACGTAAGATAATGGTAACGACGAGTCTTCATCATGGGAAGGACATCCCTGAGACGAGCTATCGCCTCGCGGGCTGCCATCTGCATAGCATGCCTCTCCGTAGGCATGGCTCTTCCCACGAACCGGAAGTGGCGTAACTCACCACGCCCTCCCCTGAACTGCACCGCGGCCTGGTGCATGGTCAGACTGTCGTTGACTCGGTGCTGGTAGAGTGTGAAGACTGGGCGCACGGATGGCCCCATCGCGACCTGAACGATGGAAGAAAGAAGCTTGACGAACCCATCGGGCACGTTGGCGAAGGTCTGAGACTCGCAGCTGACGTCGGCCATCTACAAAAGTAGGCAAAATTCTGCAGGGTCAGATCATAAATTTATGCTGACTGACAGAAAATGACTACAATTGCAAAAATATAAATTAGCTCTATCAGGCTAATAACCAATTAGCGATCGCACCTAGTGGCTTCCTACAGTCAGCCTGGCTCTAGTACCAAGCTTGTCACGACCGGTTTTCCAACAAAAATATTTATTGATAAGCCAGTCTTTTGAGTCCAGTATGAGAGAAATCCTCCTCACTGGTAGACAATTTCTTGATACAATAAGCCAGTAGCATAAAATATATTACAGGGTTGAACTGCGGTCGCTCAACCAAATTATTACAAGCACGCCAATAATCATACATAATGGCGGGCAGAACACAGAGGTGTGGAGACATACTACTGACTCAAGGATAGGCTAGTGGTGGAAAAACACAGCGGGAAGGGAAATACAAGACTCTACGAATATCATTTCATCGAACGTCGGGGTGAGGCTCAATAAATTTATTTGGTAGCGGAAGCGGATATAAAACAGTGGCCAAATCCAGGGTCGCACGAGACTGACTGGGACTCCTCTAAGTGTCGGACTCGCTATCGAACTCTTCATCCATGAGATCGCCTTCGTCAGCATCTGGCCAAATCAACAAGCCAGTGAGTACTTTGAAAGTACTCGCAAGACAGTTCGGACGTAAGATATAACGAATGCATGCCTGGATGCAACATGATTAATTCCTTAATGCACAATAAATAAAATTGGCATAACGGGTAAGTAAAAAGGGAAAACGGCGGTAGTCCGCCTGAAATTCCACAGAACATAAATAAGGACCGATCGGGTGTCTGAAGCGACGCCTCGAACAGTGAACAAATAAAAATAAGGAAAATGATGCCACAGTCGGGCATCTTAGCGACACCACATAAAGGGCTTTTAAAAGAAATGCCACGGTCGGACGTCTGAGCGACATCACAGAAAGGGCTTTAAAAGAAATGCCACAGTCGGACGTCTCTGCGACATCGCAGAAAGGGCTTTAAAAGAAATGCCACAGTCGGACGTCTCTGCGACATCGCAGAAAGGGCTTTAAAAGAAATGCCAGAGTCGGACATCTGAGCGACATCGCAGAAAGGGCTTTAAAAGAAATGCCACAGTCGGACGTCTGAGCGACATCGCAGAAAGGGCTTTAAAAGAAATGCCACAGTCGGACGTCTGAGTGACATCGCAGAAAGGGCTTTAAAAGAAATGCCACAGTCGGACGTCTGAGCGACATCGCAGAAAGGACTTTAAAAGAAATGCCACAGTCGGACGTCTGAGCGACATCGCAGAAAGGGCTTTAAAAGAAATGCCACAGTCGGGCATCTTGCTCACCATGGCGCCGCCGCACTCAGCATGTTCGCCACTCACCACCTTGGGCTTCACATTGAAAATCTTCAGCCACAGGCCGAAGTGAGGCGGAATCCGGAGGAAGGCTTCGCATGCGACGATGAACGTCGAGATATTGAGAAAGGAGTTGGGGGAAAGGTCATGAAAATCAACCCCGTAGTAATACATGACTTCGCGTACAAATGGGTGGAGGGGAAACCCAAGCCCACGGACAAAATGGGGAAGGAACACGACTCTCTCGTGGGGCTCCGGAGTGGGGACAACCTGTCCCGCCGGTGGGAGACGGTGGCCGATCTTCTTGGCCAGGTACCCCGCTTCCCGGAGCCTCTTAATATCCTTCTCTCGGACAGTAGAGGCCATCCATTTGCCTCCTGCTCAGGACATCTTCAGAAAACCTCTCTTCGATGGAGAAGTAGAGCGCTCGGGCGTTAGGGCTCGAGCAGAGGGGAATGAGCTTGCGGAAGGAGAAGGCGTGGGTAAAAGAGGAAGATGCCATATCTCTTTATAAGAGCAGGTAAGAGTTTTTTTAGCGCCTCCCCACTTGCCTGGTAGAACCCGCTCGTCTCCCACTCGCCGCGATTAGCGGTATGGTTGGATTACCCATACCCGTATTGATGAGAACCCTGTGATAAGGGGACGCGATCTTCGCTTCAACAAGACGTGCTAAGGAAACCGCCTTGCAGTATACGCTGTGGCTGGTTATGAAAAAATGATTCGATCTGATCGTGCTGACATATCACGTCGTCTAAAAATTGTCAGCTGAAATATCGTTCTCTCTACGGTGGTATGTGAAGATCATTTTTGCAGATCCGGACACGGCCTACGTGTTCGATAATAACCTTGGAGTATTCGAAGGAGGAACCCGCCTTGCAATGCTGAAGACAAGACTGCGCGCCGGACACATCGTCATTGAAGCCTGGTTCAGGGGCTACTGAGGGAGTCCTGGATAAGGGGGTATCCGGACAGCCAGACTATATTCATCGTCCAGACTATAGAAGCGTCAAGATACAAGACTCAAGACTTCGGCTCATGTCCGGATGGGACTCTCCTTTGTGTGGAAGACAAGCTTGCCAATCCGGATATTATGTTTCCTTCCTTGTAACCGACTCCATGTAAGCCCTAGCTCTCCGGTGTCTATATACACCAGAGAGCATGGTCCTTAGAAGGCCGATCACGATTACAATCATACCATCATAGGCTAGCTCTTAGGGTTTAGCCTCTATGATCTCGTGGTAGATCAACTCTTGTATTCCACATATCTTCAATATTAATCAAGGAGGAAGTAGGGTTTTACCTCCATCGAGAGGGCCCGAACCTGGGTAAACATTGTGTCCCTTGCTTCCTATTCCCATCAGCCTAAGACGCACAGATCGGGACACCCTACCCGAGATCGGACGGTTTTGACACCGACAGTACACCTTATATCACAGATCCGAAGGCAAGATCTTTGGTTCTAAGAATGGATCCTTTCTAGAGAAGGAGTTTCCCTCGAAAGAAGTGAGTGGGAGGAAAGTAGAACTTGATGAGGTAGTTGGACCTTCTCCCGAATTGGAAAGTAGTTCATCACAGAAATCAGTTCCAGTGATTCCTACACCAATTAGTGAGGAAGTTAATCATGATGATCATGAAACTTTAGATCAAGTTACTACCGAACCTCGTAGGTCAACCAGATTATGGTCTGCACCAGAGTGGTACGATAATCCTTTCTAGAAGTCATGTTACTAGACCATGACTAACCTACGAACTATGAGGAAGCGATGATGAGCCTAGATTCTGCGAAATGGTTTGAGGCCATGAAATCTGAGATGGGATCCATGTATGAGAACAAAGTATGGACTTTGATTGACTTGTCTGATGATCAGCGAGCCATTGAGATTTAATAAATCTTCAACAGGAAGGCAGACGCTAATAGTGGTGTTACTATCTACAAAGCTCGAATTGTCGCAAAAGGTTTTCGACAAGTTCAAGGTGTTGACTGTGATTAGAGGTTCTCACTCATATCTATGCTTAAAGTCTGTCCGAATCATGTCAGCAACTGCCGCATTTTTTCGCAAATTGATATCAAAACTGCATTCCTTAATGGATTTCTTAAAGAAGAGTTGTATATGATGCAACCAGAACGTTTTGACAATCCGAAAGGTGCTAACAAAGTGTGTAAGCTCTAGTGATCCATTTATGGACTGGTGCAAGCATCTCGGAGAGGGAATGTACGCTTTTATAGTGTGATCAAAGCATATGGTTTTATACAGACTTCTGGAGAAACCTTTATATACAAGAAAGTGAGTGGGAGCTCTGTAGCATTTCTGATATTATATGTGGATGACATATTGTTGACTGGAAATAATACAAAATTTCTGGATAGCATAAAAGGATACTTGAATAATAATTTTTCAATGAAAGACCTCAGTGAAGCTACTTACATATTGGGCATTAAGATCTATAAAGATAGATCAAGATGCTTGATAACACTTTCGATGGGTACATACCTTGATAAGATTTTGAAGAAGTTCAAAATGGATCTGTCAAAGAAGGAGTTCTTGTCTGAGATGTAAGGTGTGAAGTTGAGTAAAGACTCAAAACCCGGGTACGGCAGAAAATAGGAAAGAGAATGAAAAGTCATTCCCTATACCTCAGTCATAGGTTCTATAAAGTATGCTATGTTGTGTACCAGACCTATTGTGTACCTGACCATGAGTTTGGCAAGACGGTACAACAATGATCCAGGAGTGGATCAATGGACAGCCGTCAAAATTATCCTTAGTGGAATAAGGACATGTTTCTCGGTTATGGAGGTGAGAAAATGTTCATCGTAAAGGGTTACATCGATGCAAGCTTTGACACTGATCTGGATGACTCTAAGTCTCAATCAGGATACATATTGAAAGTGAGAGCGATTAGCTAGAGTAGCTCCGTGCAGAGCATTGTAGACATAGAGAATTTGCAAAATACAAACGACTCCAAATGTGGCAGACCCGTTGGCTAAAATTCTCTCAAGAGCAAAACTTGATCACTCTTTGGTGTTAATCACATAGTGATGTGAACTAGATTATTGACTCTATTAAATCCTTTGGGTATTAGTCACATGGTTATGTGAACTAATCACATAAAGATGTGAACTATTGGTGTTAAATCACATGACGATGTGAACTAGATTATTGACTCTAGTGCAAGTGGGAGACTGAAGGAAATATGCCCTAGAGGCAATAATAAAGTTGTTATTTATATTTCCTTATATCATGATAAATGTTTATTATTCATGCTAGAATTGTATTAACCAGAAACTTAGTACATGTGTGAATACATAGACAAAATAGAGTGTCCCTAGTATGCCTCTACTTGACTAGCTCGTTCATCAAAGATGGTTAAGTTTCCTGACCATAGACATGTGTTGTCATTTGATGAACGGGATCACATCATTAGGAGAATGATGTGATTGACAAGACTCCTCCATTAGCTTAGCATGTTGATCATTTAGTTTTATTGTTATTGCTTTCATCATGACTTATACATGTTCCTATGACTATGAGATTATGCAGCTCCCGGATACCGGAGGAACACCTTGTGTGCTATCAAACGTCACAACATAACTGGGTGATTATATAAATGCTCTACAGGTGTCTTCGATGGTGTTTGTTGAGTTAACATAGACCGAGATTAGGATTTGTCACTCCGTGTATCAGAGAGGTATCTCTGGGCCCTCTCGGTAATGCACATCACTATGAGACTTGCAAGCAATGTGACTAATGAGTTAGTTACGGGATGATGCATTACAGAACAAGTAAAGAGACTTGCGGTAACGAGACTATACTAGGTATGATGATATCGATGATCGAATCTCGGGTAAGTAACATACCGATGACAAAGGGAACAACGTATGTTGTTATGCGGTTTGATCGATAAAGATCTTCATAGAATATGTAGGAGCCAATATGAGCATCCAAGTTCCACTATTGGTTATTGACCGGAGATGTGTCTCGTTCATGTCTACATAGTTCTCAAACCCGTAGGGTCCACACGCTTAACGTTCGATGATGATTGGTATTATGAGTTATGTGATTTGATGGCTGAAGTTTGTTCGGAGTCCCGGATGAGATCACGGAAATGACGAGGAGTCTCGAAATGGTCGAGAGGTAAAGATTGATATATTGGAAGGCTATATTCGGATATCGGAAAGGTTCCAAGTGATTCAGGTATTTTTTGGAGTATGGGGGAGTTACGGGAATTCACCGGGAGAAGTAATGGGCTTTATTGGGCCACACGGGAAAAGAGGAGGCAGGCCAAGGGGAGGTGGCGTGCCCCCCCCTACGGGTCCGAATTGGACTAGAGGAAGGGGGCGGTGCCCCCCTTGCCTTTTCCAATTCCCTCTCTCTTTCCCTCTTCTCTCCTACTCTGAAAAGGAAAGGGATTCCTACTAGGACTTGGAAGTCCTAGTAGGACTCCATACACTTGGTGTGCCCCTAGTAGGGCCGACCTCTCTCCCTCCCTCCTTTATATTCGTGGGCAGGGGGCACCCCAAAGGCACTCCAAGATTTTTCTTAGCCATGTGTGGTGCCCCCCTCCACAGTTACACACCTCGGTCATATCGTCGTAGTGCTTGGGCGAAGCCCTGCACCGATGTCGGGGAAACTGATCCACGAACACCTATGGGGCCGGCGGACCGGGCCCCTTTCGGTTCGGCGGGGGGCGGAGGTCGCACGAAGAGCGGATCGAGGCGAAGCACACGAGCAGTTTACCCAGCTTCGGAGCTCTCTGGAGAGATAATACTCCTACTGCTGCTTGTCTGATTGTATTGTGTTCTTGCTCGAGAGAGCTAAGTGTTTTCTTCTGGCTTCCGAATGAGTCGAACCCCCTCTACGTTGCGCATGGGCCTCCTTTTATATGCTCAAGGGGTCACCGACAGGTGGCAACGCAGAGAAGGGTAAAAGCGTAAAAAGGAGTTGCGGTTGGTACACCTACTTGCACAGTGTATCCTACCTAACCCTAACGGCAAGGGACAAAGGCATTGAATGCCCGTCTGTGTCGCCCAAACAGTGCAGAAAGGTACCATCAGGGACGCCACCGTTCGCCACGATGGCGATCTTGTCAGCGTCGCATGCCACCGCGCACCGCTTGCTGCGCAGCCTCTCGCCACGCGCGCCTGGGAAGGCCCCCAGGGCAACACGTTGGTCGATGCGCTGGAGCACGGGTACAGGGTGGTTACTTGCCGTAGCAAGCACCTTGCCGCGGTCGTCGTCTTGTCGCGCCCGGAAGCTTGTCGCTCACCAGGCCTCGAGATGTCTTGGTTGATCTTCCCGGGAAGCTCCTCTTCCCGGGGCCTTGTTGCCTTGCCGGGACGCGCGGCGCGTCGCGGCAAGTTCCTTGGGATGCCTCGGTTGGCCTTCCTGGCAAGTTCCTCTTGCCGGGGCCTTGTCTCCTTGGCTTGAATACTTTGTTCTTGAATGGCTCCAAGGGAACCATGGAGGACCTTGGCGGTCTCCCGGCAAGCCTTGCCGCGGGGTGTCGCAACTGCCCGTGCACAAGTTCGGGATACTAGGGTACCCCTACTCTAGTACACCAACAGGAGCCCCTAGGCCTGGGCCACACACGATGCCGAGCGCTGTTGGGCCAGGCCCAAAACAGGGCACGGGCACACGCGGCCTGGGTCCGAATCTTGCTCCGTATCCACCGCGCCCTCCCCGAACGGCACGCGTTGAATGCGGCGTCGTGGGAGAGATCGTGGGTGGTTTCTTTATTCGGAAGGGCGAAATGTCCGCCCCCTCCCTCTTTATAAGTAGGGGAAATAGGGGCAGTTCGCCCACCTCGCCGGTTGTTGCTCCATTCTCACAAATCTCCGCCGCTCCCCCCTTCTTCCCGAAGTCGAAGGAGAGCAGCGCTCCGCCCCCCCATTGCCACCAGCTCCACCGACACCGCCGATCTCCCTCGCCACCTTCGCCATGGTTCCGAAAGCCGACAAGGGGAAGGGCGTGAAGTCGGCCGAGGCGCAGCGGCTCGCGGCGCTGCGGAAGGAGTGGGTCCTCTTCTCCCCTCAGCTCGGTGCGAAGGAGCTGAGGGAGTACTACTACCTCTTCTGGTCGACGGAGATGCGAGCGCATCCGCGCACGAGGGTACTCCCGGCCACCGCTTCAAGACTGACACCGAACGGGTACCCCTTTTTCGCGCTGTTCTTCTACTGCGGGCTCTGCCCACCTTTCTCTGAATTCTTTTGCGACATCATGAACACCTACGGGTTCCGCCTCCTTGACTTCACCCCCAACGCCGTTCTGACCATGGTAGTTTTCGCACATCTGTGCGAAAACTTTGTCGGAGTCCACCCAAACGTAGCCCTTTTCCGCCACTTCTTCATGCCTCGGGTTGAGAGAGGAGAGCCTCTTGCCGGCGGGATTGCTTGGATCTCGAGAGTAGGCAAGAAGGAAGCGTATCTGGAGGGTGAACTCCATAGCAAGTGGGAGGAGTGGAGAGCAGAGTGGTGCTGGATCGTCGAGGAGAACCCGCAGCCGTTCACTGCCCTGCGCCAAGCCCCAATAGTGCGCGGCAATGATTGGAGCAATGTGGCCACGGAGGACGACAGGCTGAAGAGTGCCGTCACCCGGATCCTTCGCCTCAGGCTTGCCGGGCTCACTCTAGGCGCTGTAGGCGTAGATTTCCTTCGCCGCCGTATCGCCCCCCTGCAGGAGAGGGGGAGGCCCACCTGGGAGTTCAAGAACTCGGCGGATATCATGAGGCTGCGCCCGGGCCTCAATTTCAACTTCACGGTCTTGGAATTGGACGCGATGCTTCTGGAGCTGTTCAAGCGCGACCCCCAGCACCCATTTTTGTTGCCACAGAATGTCGTTCCGCTGTGCAACAATTCTTCACTTGACCGCATCCGCGCGATGATGTCGTTGTGTGATTCTCACGGAATCGCCCCAACTTGGCAAGAACCTGCGGATGACGTCGTGCGGCATTCTTCGACGACTTGGTAGAAGTGTCGGTCCGCGCTGATGATGAGAAGAGCCTCACCCGCGACACCACCGATGCGGAGATGCAGCACATCGCCACCAGGCTGGAAGAGGCGGCGACAGCTGCTGCCGCGGGCGTGTCCGGGTTCACCGTGGAGGAGGCAGAGGCAGCAGAGGCGGCAAGCCTTGCCGAGCGCGAGGAGTTTGCCGGCGAGGAAGATCTTGCCGGCCCTGAAGCTGAGCCGAGCGAGCCCGACGAGGAGGATCCCGAACCTTCAGATAGCCTGCCGCAGGCGGAGCCCCCGGCTCCGGCAAGGAGGCGGCTCCGCAAGGCCGCGGACATAGCGGGGCCGCAGACGGGTCAACAGCCACCGAGCCGCGCGACACGCTCTACCGCGGCAAGCACCGTTGCCGCGGGAGCGCCTCACACCGCCGCGGCAACTGGAGCGGGGTCTTCCCGGTCCGCCACCACTGTTCCTGCCAAGCGGGCGAGGGAGCCTACCCCTCCGCCTCGCCGCACCAGAGGCGATCCGGACTTCGATCTCTCCGCGCTCAGCTCCGATGACGAAGAAGAAGAGTAAGATCCCCTTGCCGTCCTCGTAGTTCTTGAATTCTTGCTATCTTGTTGCTTTCGTCTTGTATCTGACTTGCTTCGATTTGGATCCATTCCTTTTCAGGATGCTGGCCCAGAGAGCGGCAAAGAGAGCCAAGGCCCCGGTGATTGTCATCGAAGATGATCTCACCGTGTCAGCAGGGGGTGTGTCTGAGACCACCTTGACGGACCCGGCAACTACTCCTCAAAGCAGCCCCCAGCGTAAGTTTATAGTTTACTTCCTGCTGTCAGGTGCGCATGGGTGCTCTTCTCTCTATTGATATCTTATCTGTTGGATTTGTGTAGGAGCAGAACAACCTCATCAGGAATGCCCGGAAGCTGCTCCCAAAGTGCCATCTGCTTCGACTACGCCGCCAAGGGAGGAGTCCCCGGCAAGGGAGCGCTCTCCGGCAAGGGAGAACTCTCCGGCAAGGGACAGTGCCAGCGATCCTCCGGTGGTTGGGACCACGACTGCAGATCCAAGCACAGGTAACCCTTTTGCCTGAAAAACTCCCCTTGGGTTCTTCTTCTGATTTTCTTCTTGAACATTTACTTGACCTTTCTCCCCTCTTCGGTCGTCAGATCCACCCGCCACGGAGCCGATGGAGACAGAGGCCGCCGGCGAGGAGGACGCGCGCTGCAACAATGACGACGCCGCCGCCAACGAAGAAGAGGCCGGTGCTGATGATCCCGCCGGCGAAGAGGCCGCCAAGGCTGCCGCCGCAGAAGCGGGCGAGGGATCCGGCGATCACACTGACGGCCCCGAGACCACAGGAGCGCCAGGCGCTGCGCCGACCGCCGATCCCTTCGCCGACGCTGCGGCGCCAGGCTCCGAAGAGCCCCAGCCCGGCGCCTACTTGAAGGCCAGCGACGGTATCTTCATCAAGCTCCCCTGGGCGTCAAGCTCCAGGGCGCCGGTCGAGGGAGAAATCCTGGACGGAGAGGTGCTCGCCTCTGCTGGGCTGATGGTGGTCGACACGCCAAGCGGCAGCAGCGACGAGCCTGAGGAGGAACGGCTGCTGCGGAAGCTGACGTCGCTTTACCGCG
Source organism: Triticum dicoccoides (assembly GCF_002162155.2). Taxonomy (NCBI): domain Eukaryota; kingdom Viridiplantae; phylum Streptophyta; class Magnoliopsida; order Poales; family Poaceae; genus Triticum; species Triticum dicoccoides. The sequence continues at coordinate 637,035,257 of NC_041389.1, forward strand.
CCCGCCAAGCCAAACTGGCGTCCCGAGACGCGCTTGTCGCGAAGGCGGGGGTTGATATTGAGAAGCGTGCGGAGGAGCTCCGAGGCCTCAGACAGGAAGCTCTCCGGTCCTTGGCGGAGGAGTGGGAGCAACTTCTCAAGGAGCGGAAAGCCTTCCTCCTCGAGAAGGCTGAAGCTGAAGAGAAGCAACGGCTTGTCGCCGAAAACTTATTCGTGCAGGAAGGAGAGTTGGCGCAGCGCAAGGTGAACCTTGAAAGCCATGAGGAGGAACTTGCCGCGAGGGAGCAAGCAATTGGCGGGGCTATCAAGGAAGCGAGGGATGCTGCCGAAGCTGCCGAGGCTGCCAAGAAGGAGCTGGAGGTGAAGGTGGCGCAGCTGGAAGCCGATCTCAGGGCGAGTGGCGAGGAGCTTGCCGCTCTCAAGCGCGAGCGCGAAAAGGATGCTGCCGCACATAGTGAGCTGCAGGGTCTTCTAGCTGAGAGGAGCAAGGAGCTCAGCGCCGTCAATGACTCCAACGCAGATCTCGAGCTGAAGCTGGCCACGTTGACTCAGACGCTGGACGGCGCCAGGGAGCGGGAGGTGGTCTTGTCGGAGAAGATCAAGGCCGACGAGGCGCTGCTGGCGAATGCTGCTGCCGCCCACGACGCCTTCAGGGAGACAGTGGAGCATTGGACTGGAGGTCTTGTGGATGCTGCCGCTGCCATCGACGGGGAGTTGGCGCAGCTGGGGATGGAGGATTTTGGGTATCCCTCCGATGAGCATCTCCAACCCAGCGCCAAGCTCAGTTTGTTCTTCAAGGGCGTGGCGACGGCCCTCCAGCGGCTTCGGGAGAAGATCCCAAAGCAGCTAGTCGATGAGTCGCGCAAGATCTGCGCGGGAGTTCTTCAGAAGGTGTTGGTGAAGGTGGCCTTCCGCAACCCAGGCCTCAACCTCACCAACGTCCTCAGGTCCTTGCCGCCTGACACTGATCTAGAAGCGCTCAAGGCCCTTGTCGCACCCATTGTGGACAACGTGAGCGAGATCAAGAGGGTTGAGGGTGATTGCGTAGACTAGGCCGCCCGTTTACTCTTTCTCCCTGTCGCTACTGGCCATATTATGAGATCAGTCTATTAGAGCTGCGACAAGTTATCTTGTAATATAACTCTATTTTGGGTAGAGATTTGCTATGTTATTTCCTTTACTTGCTCCCTTCCTTTGTATGTTTTTACCCTATGCTTTTAGGGAACTTGTCGGTGCAGGCACCCGAGCCGCGAGCGCTGAGTGCGGGATGTCAGCAGCCTGCTGGCGGTGCCGATTCCGACAAGAAACCTTGTCACGACTAGTTGCAGCACACTTAAGTTGTTGAGCGGACTCGAAACAAAGTAAGGGCGCAACTAGCTACGAGTCGGTTCCTCCGCGCACAGGTTTTCCACACAAAGCACGGTCGTTCGAGGAAGATAACTTAAAAATTAAAACTAATTGCTCAAACTTTGGCAACTTAGCTTTTCTGTCGTTTGCTTCCCGGCAAGGCGAAACTTCCTTAAACGACGCCTGGTCCACACCATTATCTTCTCCTTCCCCCCCGGGTAACTTGTGGGCGAGGGAACCTTCCTTTCCTTTTTGAGAAGAAGAAAGAAGAGAAAATTGAGGCATGGAGCCTTATAGCTCGTTATTGCTTACCAGGGGTAGGTGCTGCACAAAGTGTCAGATAACGCATGCAAATATAAAGTAAAAAGCATGAAATTGGCAAGATGTGCGGGGCACATGAGCATTACTTATGCATGGGATCTACGCCCGGCTTTATACAAAGGATTACATGCGACATTGGCAAGACTTGTACAAAAGGTGGTTGCCGGAACGGGTTCCGGCAACCGCGCCCTACGGGTAAAACTTACGAAGATGCTCAATGTTCCAGGAGTTGCTCACCGGCACGCCATCTTCGGTCTCAAGGCGGACAGCGCCAGGCCTAGTGACTCGTTTTACCCGATAAGGGCCTTCCCACTTCGGCGTCAACTTGTTGGAATTCTTGGCGGACTGAACGCGCCGAACAACAAGGTCGCCTTCCTCGAAGCTTCTGGCTTTAACTTTGCGGCTATGGTAGCGGTGCAAAGCTTGCTGGTATCGAGTAGCTCGTACAGCAGCCTGAAGACGATCCTCCTCAAGGAGCAGTGTGTCATCTTGTCGCAGCTGCTCTTGCTCAAGCTCATCATAAGCGAGCACTCGAGGTGACCCGTATACGAGTTCTGTGGGGAGAACTGCCTCTGCTCCATAGACTAGAGCGAAAGGTGTCTGGCCAGTGGCTCGATTTGGCGTCGTCCTGATCGACCAAAGAACCACCGGCAGCTCCTCGATCCAGTTTCTTCCGCACTTGCGCAGCCTGTTGGAAGTTCTGGTCTTGAGCCCGCGCAACACTTCAGCATTTGCCCTTTCTGCTTGACTGTTGCTTCTCGGATGAGCAACAGAAGCGAAGCAGACCTTGGCGCCAAGATCTTGGACGTACTGCATGAAGGTGCGGCTCGTAAATTGCGTGCCGTTGTCGGTGATGATCCTGTTAGGGATCCCGAAACGGCAAACAATCGACCTCAAATACTTGACTGCTGACTGTGCTGTGACCTTCCTCACTGGTTCCACTTCTGGCCACTTTGTGAACTTGTCGATTGCAACGTACAAGTACTCAAAGCCCCCGACAGCTCGGGGGAAGGGGCCGAGGATATCGAGCCCCGAGACCGAAAATGGCTAGGATAAAGGGATCGTCTGGAGAGCTTGAGCTGGCTGGTGTATCTGCTTGGAATGGAACTGGCACGCTTCACACTTGGTTACTTGTGCTGTTGCATCCGGGAGGGCTGTCGGCCAAAAGAAACCTTGCCGGAATGCCTTGCTGGCAAGTGCTCTGGCGCCAATGTGGTGACCACATATGCCTCCGTGTATCTCTGCCAACAGCTTCTGTCCTTCTTCCCGGTGAATACATTTCAATTTCACACCATTGAGCCTTCTTCTGTACAGTGTGTCGTCGACAAACTGGTACATACTCGACTGCCGGGCTACTCTTTCCGCTTCTTCTTGCTCTTCGGGAAGTTCTCCTGTCTGAAGGAAATGGACAATCTGCTGTGCCCATGTTGGAGCTTGCGGCTCGACAACAAGGACTAAAGGCACATCTGCTGCTGCGGGAACATCCGCTTCTACGGCCAGAACCTGTGGCTCTGCCGGAGCTTGATGTTCCCCGGCAAGCTTGCCGGAGCAAAACTTGTCGGGAGCGTCTGCTTCAACGGAACAAACCCTAAGGCTTGTCGGAGCAGACTGCTCCTCAGCATTCTTGGCGCTGATTTTGGGGACCTTGGCGGCGGCTTCGGGCAGCTCTGCCGGAAAGTAGTCACCAGAAATCAACTTCCTCTTCTTTCTCTGTCCAGTTGATGGCGTTACAGATGGTTGAGTTAGCTTGAGCACAAAGATCCCTGGTTCCACAGGTAACTTAAGTGCCGCGCACTTTGACAGGCCGTCGGCAATGTCGTTCTGAGCTCTTGGAACATGTTCCATCTGCAGTCCGTCAAAGTGCTCTTCTAGCTTCCTCACTTCATCTACATATGCTTCCATCAACGGACTCTGATAATTCTTGTTCACTTGGCGGACGACAAGCTGTGAGTCACCCCTGACAATGAGCTTCTTGATCCCAAGGTCTGCTGCGATCCTGAGGCCGGCAAGCAAACCTTCATACTCTGCAGTATTGTTCGTTGCTTGCTCCTTGGGAAATTGCATCTGGACTACGTACTTGAGATGCTCTCCGGTGGGTGCGACAAGTAGCACGCCAGCACCGGCGCCTTCCAGCGAGAAGGCACCATCAAAGTACATCAGCCACTCTTTGCTTGCTTCCTTGACGGGGATGCTCATTTCTGGAATTTCTTCATCTGGTGTTGGCGTCCACTCTGCTATGAACTCTGCCAATGCTCTGCTTTGGATAGTTGAAGTGCTCTCAAACTTGAGGAAAAAGCTTGACAGTTCCAGTGCCCACTCAACAATCCTGCCTGTTGCTTCGGGATTTTGCAATATACTCTTCAACAGAAAGCGAGTGACAACTGTGATCTCATGTGCTTGGAAGTAATGGCGCAGCTTTCTCGAGGCCATGAGGAGGCCGAAAAGCAATTTCTGCACACCAAAGTACCTTGACCTAGCCCCCTGCATGTCACGACCGGTTTTCCAATAAAAATATTTATTGATAAGCCAGTCTTTTGAGTCCAGTATGAGAGAAATCCTCCTCACTGGTAGACAATTTCTTGATACAATAAGCCAGTAGCATAAAATATATTACAGGGTTGAACTGCGGTCGCTCAACCAAATTATTACAAGCACGCCAATAATCATACAAAATGGCGGGCAGAACACAGAGGTGTGGAGACATACTACTGACTCAAGGATAGGCTGGTGGTGGAAAAACACAGCGGGAAGGGAAATACAAGACTCTACGAATATCATTTCATAGAACGTCGGGGTGAGGCTCGATAAATTTATTTGGTAGCGGAAGCGGATATAAAACAGTGGCCAAATCCAGGGTCGCACGAGACTGACTGGGACTCCTCTAAGTGTCGGACTCGCTATCAAACTCTTCATCCATGAGATCGCCTTCGTCAGCATCTGGCCAAATCAACAAGCCAGTGAGTACTTTGAAAGTACTCGCAAGACAGTTCGGACGTAAGATATAACGAATGCATGCCTGGATGCAACATGATTAATTCCTTAATGCACAATAAATAAAATTGGCATAACGGGTCAGTAAAAAGAGAAAACGGCGGTAGTCCGCCTGAAATTCCACAGAACATAAATAAGGACCGATCGGGTGTCTGAAGCGACGCCTCGAACAGTGAACAAATAAAAATAAGGAAAATGATGCCACAGTCGGGCATCTTAGCGACACCACATAAAGGGCTTTTAAAAGAAATGCCACGGTCGGACGTCTGAGCGACATCGCAGAAAGGGCTTTAAAAGAAATGCCACAGTCGGACGTCTCTGCGACATTGCAGAAAGGGCTTTAAAAGAAATGCCACAGTCGGACGTCTCTGCGACATCGCAGAAAGGGCTTTAAAAGAAATGCCACAGTCGGACGTCTGAGCGACATCGCAGAAAGGGCTTTAAAAGAAATGCCACAGTCGGACATCTGAGCGACATCCCAGAAAGGGCTTTAAAAGAAATGCCACAGTCGGACGTCTGAGCGACATCACAGAAAGGGCTTTAAAAGAAATGCCACAGTCGGACGTCTGAGCGACATCGCAGAAAGGGCCTTAAAAGAAATGCCACAGTCGGACGTCTGAGCGACATCGCAGAAAGGGCTTTAAATTCACCAGTAAACAATACTCATAATAAACATTCAATTCATGAAAACAAACGGGTTAGTCCATCCACATGAGTAATCATTTAACCGGACTTAGCACTCATGCAATTCACCGGAGTCTCTGTCATCAAAGCTGACAATTGATTAGGATAAGATGGAACGAAACTTGACATGGAAGAGATGATTTGGAGGAATATATGACTCTGCAGAGTTGGTACAAAATATTTCCCACAGTCAACGGATTTCCGTAGTCACGAAGGACTAGTTCCGTTTACGGTATTTCAGAAGAAAACACAGCTAACCGGTACACACCCATCCTACCTCTCGATGCTAGGAATCACCCTAGTCATCGTCCAAGAAAAACTTTTGAGACGGGGAGATCACAATCTCGAATAGCATGGGATCAAATTTATATACGCGCGCTCTAAGGGGTGCCCCCCTCTCGGTCCCAACCGGAAACACCCATGCCCCCTGACCGGATGACTGGCTTTAATCCAGGGCCATGGAACCATCATCACGGCCTCTCCTCTTTGGTGTGTACCATGAAAGTGGTTTGCAACTTACTAAACCATATTCCTTGCGGAAAACATGTGGTAGTACAAGGAAGGAAATGATAGGTACTGGACCGATATGGTTTGACACTGAAGTCACATAGTCTGGCGTAAGACTGGTATGCTACAACACTGCCGTCGTACCCATCCTCATGCCAACACATGGCCATTCATATTCACATTCATCCACGTATGGATCATCGAACTCACTTACCTCATCATCACATAAAATAACGTTCATCGGTATACTCACCGGCATGCCATGAAACTAACTAAATGCAAAACATGCCAAGACACTCATCATATCAAAAGTTCAAACATGCTTGCCTGGTTCAGAGTAGTCGGAGCCTAGCTCGGTGAAGTTCGCGGCTCCGTCACCTCCTTCGGTATCTACGGTTTAAAGAAAATATATGCGCTAACGTAAATACCAAGAAGTGCACAGAAGGTAAACCAAATATTTTTCAAATAAATCTGATAAAAAACTAGACAAAATTTTAAAGAGAACAAAAAAAGAATCAATCAAAAATACTTTTCTGATTAAAAGTTATAAGGGTTTTTGTCCAGGGACTTATCTATAATGAAACAGAAGATTTCCAGGGGCTAGTTTATAAAACCAGAAAACGCTTCGGTAGCGACTACGCCAGCCCGAAGAGAAAACGCATTCTGCCCGAAGGCGCTTCCAGAAAACGATTCGAAGAGAGAGCAGAGAGGCTGAGGTGGGGTCCCACCTGTCAGGTTCAAATGTTCAAACGGGGCGGCAGAGTTTGCCGGCGCCCGAGAGCCGCGGTGGTCGCCGGCGGCGATCCACGGCGAGGCAGAGAGATCGGGGAGTACCTCCGTGCTCAGGGTACCCTTCCGCGTCAGTTGATGGTGGTGGAGTCGGTCGGCGAGCACCACGTCGACGGCGAGCTTTGCTCCGGCGGACGGCGGCTCGGGTGGTCGAGGGGCTCGTCGGAGAGGGCTGCATAGGTTAAATTGAAGAGGGGGTCATGCTCCTGGCAGCTAGAGAAGGTAACGAACGGGGTTTGAGCGCCGGAGATGGCCTCACCAGAACAAATCGGGCTGGAGGCCGAGGCGGGGCGAGGCGGCCGGAGCTGGGGGAGGAGACCTCCTCGAGGCCCCCCTAGTGGCCTGGCGGGGTGTTGGTGAGTAGTGGGGGTGCTGCGTGCACGAGAGTGAGCTCGGGACCCCTTTATATAGGCGGTCCGAGGCGGTTGCCGTGAACGAGGATCACCGGCGAGCGATTACGGTGGCGCAGTGCTCGGTCGGGGTGGTTACGGGGTCGAGCGTCATCACGGAGGTTCAATGGGTCCGTTTTGGTGTTAAACTGGCTGGGGTTTGGGTGTTAAGGGCGAGCTCGACGGAACGGTGAGGGTGCGGGCCCGTCGGCGGCGGAGAGCGCGATCCGTGCTTGCCGGCCACGGTGGCTGTTCTACGGGCATGCGCTGGCGTGCATGAGGCCACGCGGAGAGCCAGGGAGCGATGGGCGGCGCGGAACGGCGTTCTGCCGTGGTGTGCCTCCTGTCGGCCGCCACGGGAGGTCCCGACGCCGCAGAAGACTCCAGCGAGGGCGAGCCAGCGCGCTACCGACGCCACGAAGGCTCCACGCACGCGTGTGCAGCTTCGGACAAGAGGAAGAGGTGGCGAGGAACGTGCCAAGGGCACTGTGGCCGCGTGACTGAAACTGACGGACTGAAGATGACACTGAAAACTGAATTTTCTGAACTTTGAACAGTAACAGTGCCCACCAGGTGTTCGACCGAATGAAATTGGCCTCTGGTGATTTTTCCTTGAGCTGATTTTTGGTGGAGTGGCTTCTCCTTGCTCAAGTAGGCTGCATGATTTTTGGTGGAATTTTTGGAGCAGTGTGGATATGAATTTCACCAAATTTGGCAAATCTGGTCCAAACTTGCAGAGACTGTATTTTGAAAAATTTGAAAAGAGGAGGAGTGGATCAAGATGGTTCTGGGTTGTGGGTTCAAAGGACAATCCAGGAGAATTGGTTTGAGGTCAAAACTCAAATGCAATAGGGGACTTGCTTTGAAAAGCTCTCAGGCTCCAAATAATTTTCAGAATTGAATTGAGGAGAAAAATAATTAGAATAAAAATCCAAAACCAGTTTGGATTAGTTGGGACAGAGAATTTAGGTTGATCACAAGTTGTAGGGGAGGTTTTGGAGGGGTTTTACCACATGGGCAAAAATGCCAAGTCATGGTGGTTCCAAGATATGAAAATCCCAAATTTCATGGAGTTTCTTTTTTAAAAGAAAAAGATTAAACTCCCAAAATAATTTTGGGCGAGAACCAACAGAGAAGAAGTTTCAAAAGGTCAAACACCAAAGTTTGAAGCAAGAATAAAAACCTTGCCAAAGGAAAGAAAGTTTCTTAAGAGGAAGGTTTTCTGGAAAATTTTAAATGGCCTCTTTTCAAAAACCACAAAGTTTTTGCTGAAAACCAAAGTAAAAATTTTGGAGTGTCACAACACCTACCCCCTTAGGAAAAATCTCGTCCCCGAGATTTCAGCTGATACTTAAATAAGTGTGGATGCTCTGTCCGAAGAAAATCCTCGCTTTCCCAAGTTGCTTCACTGTCGGTGTGATTGCTCCACTGGACTTTGAAAAACTTGATGGTTTTCTGTCGGGTCCTCCTTTCAGACTCCTCTAATATTCTTATGGGACGTTCTCGATAAGTGAGGTCTGGCTGTATGTCAATGTTCTCATGAGATACTTGTTTCTCTGGGTTGCTTACGCACTTCCTTAATTGAGAGACGTGGAACACGTCGTGAATGTCGGACAAGTCTTCGGGTAAGTCTAGCTGGTAGGCTACAGTGCCTCTTCGTGCCACTATGCAAAATGGTCCAATGAATCTTGGTGCTAATTTTCCTTTAATCTTAAACCGTTGCAATCCTCTCATCGGGGATACTCTCAAGTATACGAACTCACCGGGCTCGAAGCTGACCCTACGATGTTTCTGATCATAATAACTTTTCTGTCGACTTTGAGCGGTCTTAAGTCGGTCCCTGATTAGCTTGACTTTTTCCTCGGCTTCTCTGAGCATATCTGGTCCGAAGATGCGGCTGTCTCCGGTCTCTGACCAATTTAACGAGGTACGACATCTCCTTCCGTATAGGGCTTCGAAAGGAGCCATTTGCAGGCTGGCCTGGTAACTGTTGTTGTATGCGAACTCGGCATATGGCAGGCTGTCCTCCCAACTGGTTCCATAGGTGAGGACACATGCTCTCAGCATGTCTTCTAAAACCTGGTTTACGCGTTCTGTTTGTCCATCAGTCTGTGGATGGTATGCGGTACTGAAGGCTAGTTGGGTTCCCAGAGCCTGTTGTAATTGCTCCCAAAATCTTGAGACGAACTGAGTGCCTCTGTCGGAAATTATAGTCTTCGGGACACCGTGCAGACAGACTATGCGGGAAAGATAAATCCTGGCAAGCCTCTGAGTGGTGTAGGTTGTCTTTACTGGAATAAAGTGTGCTACTTTGGTCAACCTGTCAGTGATGACCCATATGGCATCATTCCCGTGTCGTGACCGAGGTAATCCGACAATAAAATCCATCCCTATTTCATCCCATTTCCACTCAGGTATTTTGTTAGGTTGCAGTAGTCCGGCTGGTCTCTGATGTTCAGCCTTTATGCGTTGACATGAGTCGCAACATGCAATGAAAGCGGCTATGTCCCTCTTCATACCGTGCCACCAAAATCTTTCCTGAATATCCTTATACATTTTGGTTCCTCCAGGGTGGATCGAATATGGAGTGGTGCGTGCTTCAGTTAAAACTTGCTGTTTAAGGTCTTCTATGTTTGGCACGCATAGCCTTTCTCCGTACCATAATATTCCTTCATTGTCTATGACGAATTCCGAGGCCTTGCCCATACTCAACTTCCTTTTAATTCCTTCAATGCTGGGGTGACCGGACTGAGCCTCTTTAATTTTCTTCACAAGGTGTGGTTGTATTTCCAAGTTTGATATGGTGCCTTCTGCTACCATTATCAAGTTGAGCTTGACAAATTCTTGATGGAATTCGGGCCTCAAGCTGTGCAGATAGTTCCCGTCGGAGCTGGGGTTCCGACTCAGGGCATCGGCCACTATGTTTGCTTTCCCTGGATGGTAATGGATACCAACATCGTAATCCTTTACCAATTCTAACCAGCGGCGTTGCCGTAAATTTAGTTCTGGCTGCGTAAAAATGTATTTCAGGCTTTTGTGATCCGTATATATTTCACATCGATTCCCAAGTAGAAAATGCCTCCATTCCTTGAGTGCATGAATAACTGCTGCCATTTCTAAATCATGAGTGGGATAATTTTCCTCGTGTTTGCGAAGTTGCCTTGAAGCGTAGGCGACAACCTTGCCTTCTTGCATCAACTCGTATCCGAGACCCTTTCTGGATGCGTCACAAAATACTTCAAAATTCTTGTGTATATCGGGTACAATTAATACTGGTGCTGTTGTTAATTTCCGCTTTAGCTCTTGGAAACTTTTCTAGCAGGCTTCTGTCCATTCAAACTTCTTATCTTTCTTGAGTAACTGTGTCATAGGCTTGGATATGGTGGAAAATCCTTCAATAAATCTGCGGTAATACCCTGCCATTCCCAAGAAACTTCGTATGTCTGTTACGCTGGCTGGTGACTTCCAGTCAAGTACGGCCTTAACTTTCTCTGGGTCCACTGCTATACCGTCTTGAGTCAGCACGTGGCCTAGAAAACCTACTTGTCTTAGCCAAAATTCGCACTTGCTGAACTTGGCATACAATTGGTGTTTCCTTAGCTCTCCTAGTACAATCCTGAGATGTTCTGCGTGCTCTTCTGGTGTTTTGGAGTATACCAGAATATCATCGATGAATACTACGACGAATTTGTCCATAAACTTCATAAATACTTTGTTCATGAGGTGAACAAAATATGCCGGGGCGTTAGTTAATCCGAATGGCATCACTGTGAACTCGTACAGTCCATATCTGGAGGCGAAGGCTGTTTTGGGGATATCTTTCATTCGTACCTTCAATTGATGGTATCCTGACCTTAAGTCAATTTTTGAGAATACCTTGGCCTGAGCAAGTTGATCAAACAAATCGTTTATCCTTGGCATCGGGTATTTGTTTTTGACTGTGACCATGTTAAGTGCTCGATAGTCGATACACAATCTCAGCGTTCCATCCTTCTTCTTGGCAAATAAAATTGGTGATCCCCAAGGTGCGGAGCTGGCCCGAATGTATCCTTTATCCAGTAATTCCTTTATTTGCTTCTTTAATTCGATCAACTCGGATGGTGCCATTCTGTATGGTTTCTTGTATATGGGGGTGGTTCCTGGTGCTAGCTCAATACGGAATTCTATTTCTCGATCTGGTGGCATGCCTGGCAGCTCTTCAGGGAATACATCTAGAAATTCACACACTACTGGAACCTTGTTTAGCTCAGAAATGTCCACCTTATTTAATCTCGGTTGCCGGGTTCTTTTTCCTTCCTTGGCTGATACTCTTATTGTCTTCCCTTGGTGGTGTGTGAGAATCACGGTCCTGTTGAAACAGTCGATAAAACCTTTATTGGTGGTTAGCCAATCCATCCCTAGGATGACATCCAGTCCTTTATTTTCCAATACAATAAGATTTGCGTAAAACTCCAATCCTTCAAACTCAATGACCACATTCTGACAGTAATTCTGAGAAACTTGCTGAATCCCGGGGGACTTGATTATTATGGATTTCTCCAAAGGAAGCATCGAAAATTTATTTTGCAAAGCAAAACTTTTCGAGATGAAAGAGTGAGAAGCTCCAGAATCAAACAAAACCATTGCAGGTATTGTGTTGACAGGAAACGTACCGAGTACGATATCCGAAGCATTTTGTGCCTCCTCTTTGGTTACGTGGTTCAGATGACCCTTCCTGTGGTTATTGTTGGGGTTGAAATTGTTTCGTTTGGGTGCTGGATTATTGCCGCCGTTGTTCGGCTTTGGGGTTGAATTCCTTGGCTTGGGGCACTGTTTGGCATAGTGCCCTTCTTCTCCACAAGCGTAACAAGTAACGCCGGGGCGATAGGTGAATTCCTTGTCCCTTGCATGAAAATTCTTGATTGGCCGTGAGACATTGGATGAGAATTTGGGTCTCCCACCCTTTTTAAAATCTATCTTGCTTCGGTGATTGTGAGTGTGGTTAGTCTGGTCCCTTTTTCGCTTGCGGATATCTTCCAGACTGCGTCTCTCATTTTCCAGAGTAATGGCCTTGTCCACCAGCGTTTTAAAATCAGGAAAAGTGTGCACGACCAGTTGGCATTTAAGTGCGGGCGCCAGACCGTCAAGGAATTTCTCCATCTTCTTGATGTCAGTCATACGCTCCTCATTGGCGTAGCGGGATAATAGGGTAAATTGACTGTTGTAATCTGACACTGTCATGTTCCTTTGTTTGAGGTCATCAAATTCTCTCTTCTTGATTTTCATAATACTCTTAGGAATATGTGCACCACGGAAACCTTCCTTGAAATCATCCCAGGTTATGTCATTTTCGTTGGGATGCATGTGCAGAAAATTCTCCCACCACGATGCGCCTGCTCCTGTGAGATAGTGTGGAGCATATAGCACTTTCTCGAGATCTGAACACTTTGCAATAATTAATTTCCTCTCCATATCTCGAAGCCAGTCCTCGGCTTCAAGAGGCTTGTTAGTGTGAGAAAATGTTTGAGGACGTGTCTTCTGTAGCTCAGATAACTTGGAATGTTGCTGATACTGTCCATGGTGATTTCCCATGTTGATGACTTGGTTCATTATTTCACGATGTTGTTGCTGACTCTGTTCATAAAGGCGGCACATTTGTGAAAGTGCCGATTCATTTCCCGGTTGGCTTGACTGTCCCTGAATGAACTCGTTGCTGGGTTGTGCATCATAATTTTCCTCTGATGGAATTGGCATGGAGTGAGTCCAAGGACGAGACATTTTTCACTCTGGGGATATATTTTGTAAAACCCATAAGAAAAGCGGAAAGAGTCGCAAAAACAAATCCATAAAATGCATAAAGCTGGCAAATAGAATTAAATAACTCAGCTTACTTAAGAAAAACGAATCGACTTGCGCACGGAGAAGGACTACTCATTACATATCTTACACGCGGGCGGTAATTATACAATACATCACTCAGGATATGCGTACATAATCCTGACATGTTATTAAGGCTAGTGCCCTTCTCCAGATCCTACATGATGCGCAAACAGGCTACTTCTCCCAGCCTATGTACATATCTTACAAGCGGTACAATACACGACAGCTAAGCGTACTCAGGCAGAGATGTTGACGATCTCCCTTGCCCTGCCGAGGGCGAGGCGTAGCGAGGTTGGGGACTCGACTTCCTCCTCGCTAATAGGCTCCATACGTGTAGTGTTGCGCAGAGTGGACGGAGCGGTTGCCAGGGGCGGAGCAACACGTACAGGAGTGGGCGCGAAGGTTGGTGTAGTGCACGCTCGAGTGGGTGCAATGACTTGGTTAAATTCTTCGGTAGAAGGCAGGCGACGAGCAGGCGTAAAAGATGCTGATGACGAGACAAAAGTCGGTGGCGGAGCGATGGGTAGGAGCTCCCTCCTGTTGGCAGCACAGCCATGGACTGAGTCCATGCGGGTAGCTACGAAGTCATCCACCAGGTTGTCGAAGGCTGCCTCCAGGGCCCGGAGATACTCAATGAGCATCTCAAAAGCCTCGTCTCGTTCTCCTCTGGGGCAGGAGTATGCGTAGTGACAGGTGTAAGGCACATGGCACGGAAGATAACGGTAACGACGAGTCTTCATCATGGGAAGGACATCCCTGAGACGAGCTATCGCCTCGCGGGCTGCCATCTGCATAGCATGCCTCTCCGTAGGCATGGCTCTTCCCACGAACCGGAAGCGGCGTAACTCACCACGCCCTCCCCTGAACTGCACCGCGGCCTGGTGCATGGTCAAACTGTCGTTGACTCGGTGCTGGTAGAGTGTGAAGACTGGGCGCACGGATGGCCCCATCGCGACCTGAACGATGGAAGAAAGAAGCTTCACGAACCCATCGGGCACGTTGGCGAAGGTCTGAGACTCGCAGCTGACGTCGGCCATCTACAAAAGTAGGCAAAATTCTGCAGGGTCAGATCATAAATTTATGCTGACTGACAGAAAATGACTACAATTGCAAAAATATAAATTAGCTCTATCAGGCTAATAACCAATTAGCGATCGCACCTAGTGGCTTCCTACAGTCAGCCTGGCTCTGGTACCAAGCTTGTCACGACCGGTTTTCCAATAAAAATATTTATTGATAAGCCAGTCTTTTGAGTCCAGTATGAGAGAAATCCTCCTCACTGGTAGACAATTTCTTGATACAATAAGCCAGTAGCATAAAATATATTACAGGGTTGAACAGCGGTCGCTCAACCAAATTATTACAAGCACGCCAATAATCATACATAATGGCGGGCAGAACACAGAGGTGTGGAGACATACTACTGACTCAAGGATAGGCTAGTGGTGGAAAAACACAGCGGGAAGGGAAATACAAGACTCTACGAATATCATTTCATCGAACATCGGGGTGAGGCTCGATAAATTTATTTGGTAGCGGAAGCGGATATAAAACAGTGGCCAAATCCAGGGTCGCACGAGACTGACTGGGACTCCTCTAAGTGTCGGACTCGCTATCGAACTCTTCATCCATGAGATCGCCTTCGTCAGCATCTGGCCAAATCAACAAGCCAGTGAGTACTTTGAAAGTACTCGCAAGACAGTTCGGACGTAAGATATAACGAATGCATGCCTGGATGCAACATGATTAATTCCTTAATGCACAATAAATAAAATTGGCATAACGGGTAAGTAAAAAGGGAAAACGGCGGTAGTCCGCCTGAAATTCCACAGAACATAAATAAGGACCAATCGGGTGTCTGAAGCGACGCCTCGAACAGTGAACAAATAAAAATAAGGAAAATGATGCCACAGTCGGGCATCTTAGCGACACCACATAAAGGGCTTTTAAAAGAAATGCCACGGTCGGACGTCTGAGCGACATCGCAGAAAGGGCTTTAAAAGAAATGCCACAGTCGGACGTCTCTGCGACATCGCAGAAAGGGCTTTAAAAGAAATGCCACAGTCGGACGTCTCTGCGAC
>NC_041389.1:637050233-637050852 GCF_002162155.2 Triticum dicoccoides
ATAAATTTATTTGGTAGCGGAAGCGGATATAAAACAGTGGCCAAATCCAGGGTCGCACGAGACTGACTGGGACTCCTCTAAGTGTCGGACTCGCTATCGAACTCTTCATCCATGAGATCGCCTTCGTCAGCATCTGGCCAAATCAACAAGCCAGTGAGTACTTTGAAAGTACTCGCAAGACAGTTCGGACGTAAGATATAACGAATGCATGCCTGGATGCAACATGATTAATTCCTTAATGCACAATAAATAAAATTGGCATAACGGGTAAGTAAAAAGGGAAAACGGCGGTAGTCCGCCTGAAATTCCACAGAACATAAATAAGGACCGATCGGGTGTCTGAAGCGACGCCTCGAACAGTGAACAAATAAAAATAAGGAAAATGATGCCACAGTCGGGCATCTTAGCGACACCACATAAAGGGCTTTTAAAAGAAATGCCACGGTCGGACGTCTGAGCGACATCACAGAAAGGGCTTTAAAAGAAATGCCACAGTCGGACGTCTCTGCGACATCGCAGAAAGGGCTTTAAAAGAAATGCCACAGTCGGACGTCTCTGCGACATCGCAGAAAGGGCTTTAAAAGAAATGCCAGAGTCGGACATCTGAGCGACATCGCAG
>NC_041389.1:637050966-637065125 GCF_002162155.2 Triticum dicoccoides
TAAAAGAAATGCCACAGTCGGACGTCTGAGCGACATTGCAGAAAGGGCTTTAAAAGAAATGCCACAGTCGGACGTCTGAGCGACATCGCAGAAAGGGCTTTAAAAGAAATGCCACAGTCGGACGTCTGAGCGACATCGCAGAAAGGGCTTTAAAAGAAATGCCACAGTCGGACGTCTGAGCAACATCGCAGAAAGGGCTTTAAATTCACCAGTAAACAATACTCATAATAAACATTCAATTCATGAAAACAAACGGGTTAGTCCATCCACAGGAGTAATCATTTAACCGGACTTAGCACTCATGCGATTCACCGGAGTCTCTGTCATCAAAGCTGACAATTGATTAGGATAAGATGGAACGAAACTTGACATGGAAGAGATGATTTGGAGGAATATATGACTCTGCAGAGTTGGTACAAAATTTTTCCCACAGTCAACGGATTTCCGTAGTCACGAAGGACTAGTTCCGTTTACGGTATTTCAGAAGAAAACACAGCTAACCGGTACACACCCATCCTACCTCTCGATGCTAGGAATCACCCTAGTCATCGTCCAAGAAAAACTTTTGAGACGGGGAGATCACAATCTCTAATAGCATGGGATCAAATTTATATACGCGAGCTCTAAGGGGTGCCGCCCTCTCGGTCCCAACCGGAAACACCCATGCCCCCTGACCGGATGACTGGCTTTAATCCAGGGCCATGGAACCATCATCACGGCCTCTCCTCTTTGGTGTGTACCATGAAAGTGGTTTGCAACTTACTAAACCATATTCCTTGCGGAAAACATGTGGTAGTACAAGGAAGGAAATGATAGGTACTGGACCGATATGGTTTGACACTGAAGTCACATAGTCTGGCGTAAGACTGGCATGCTACAACACTGCCGTCGTACCCATCCTCATGCCAACACATGGCCATTCATATTCACATTCATCCACGTATGGATCATCGAACTCACTTACCTCATCATCACATAAAATAACGTTCATCGGTATACTCATCGGCATGCCATGAAACTAACTAAATGCAAAGCATGCCAAGACACTCATCATATCAAAAGTTCAAACATGCTTGCCTGGTTCAGAGTAGTCGGAGCCTAGCTCGGTGAAGTTCGCGACTCCGTCACCTCCTTCGGTATCTACGGTTTAAAGAAAATATATGCGCTAACGTAAATACCAAGAAGTGCACAGAAGGTAAACCAAATATTTCTCAAATAGATCTGATAAAAAACTAGACAAAATTTTAAAGAGAACAAAGAAAGAATCAATCAAAAATACTTTTCTGATTAAAAGTTATAAGGGTTTTTGTCCAGGGACTTATCTGTAATGAAACAGAAGATTTCCAGGGGCTAGTTTATAAAAACAGAAAACGCTTCGGTAGCGACTACGCCAGCCCGAAGAGAAAACGCATTCTGCCCGAAGGCGCTTCCAGAAAACGATTCGAAGAGAGAGCAGAGAGGCTGACGGTGGGGTCCCATCTGTCAGGTTCAAATGTTCAAATGGGGCGGCAGAGTTTGCCGGCGCCCGAGAGCCGCGGTGGTCGCCGGCGGCGATCCACGGCGAGGCAGAGAGATCGGGGAGTACCTCCGTGCTCAGGGTACCCTTCCGCGTCAGTTGATGGCGGTGGAGTCGGTCGGCGAGCACCACGTCGACGGCGAGCTTTGCTCCGGCGGACGGCGGCTCGGGTGGTCGAGGGGCTCGTCGGAGAGGGCTGCATAGGTTAAATTGAAGAGGGGTCATGCTCCTGGCAGCTAGAGAAGGTAACGAACGGGGTTTGAGCGCCAGAGATGGCCTCACCAGAACAAATCGGGCTGGAGGCCGAGGCGGGGCGAGGCGGCCGGAGCTGGGGGAGGAGACCTCCTCGAGGTCCCCCTAGTGGCCTGGCGGGGTGTTGGTGAGTAGTGGGGGTGCTGCGTGCACGAGAGTGAGCTCGGGACCCCTTTATATAGGCGGTCCGAGGCGGTTGCCGTGAACGAGGATCACCAGTGAGCGATTACGGTGGCGCAGTGCTCGGTCGGGGTGGTTAGGGGGTCAAGCGTCATCACGGAGGTTCAATGGGTCCGTTTTGGTGTTAAACTGGCCGGGGTTTGGGTGTTAAGGGCGAGCTCGACGGAACGGTGAGGGTGCGGGCCCGTCGCCGGCGGAGAGCGCGATCCGTGCTTGCCGGCCACGGTGGCTGTGCTACGGGCGTGCGCTGGCGTGCATGAGGCCACGCGGAGAGCCAGGGAGCGATGGGCGGCGCGGAACGGCGTTCTGCCGTGGTGTGCCTCCTGTCGGCCGCCACGGGAGGTCCCCACGCCACAGAAGACGCCGGCGAGGGCGAGCCAGCGCGCTACCGACGCCAGCAAGGCTCCACGCACGCATGTGCAGCTTCGGACAAGAGGAAGAGGCGGCGAGGAACGTGCCAAGGGCACTGTGGCCGCGTGAATGAAACTGACGGACTGAAGATGACACTGAAAACTGAATTTTCTGAACCTTGAACAGTAACAGTGCCCACCAGGTGTTCGACCGAATGAAATTGGCCTCTGGTGATTTTTCCTTGAGCTGATTTTTGGTGGAGTGGCTTCTCCTTGCTCAAGTAGGCTGCATGATTTTTGGTGGAATTTTTGGAGCAGTGTGGATATGAATTTCACCAAATTTGGCAAATCTGGTCCAAACTTGCAGAGACTGTATTTTGAAAAATTTGAAAAGAGGAGGAGTGGATCAAGATGGTTCTGGGTTGTGGGTTCAAAGGACAATCCAGGAGAATTGGTTTGAGGTCAAAACTCAAATGCAATAGGGCACTTGCTTTGAAAAGCTCTCAGGCTCCAAATAATTTTCAGAATTGAATTGAGGAGAAAAATAATTAGAATAAAAATCCAAAACCAGTTTGGATTAGTTGGGACAGAGAATTTAGGTTGATCACCAGTTGTAGGGGAGGTTTTGGAGGGGTTTTACCACATGGGCAAAAATGCCAAGTCATGGTGGTTCCAAGATATGAAAATCCCAAATTTCATGGAGTTTCTTTTTTAAAAGAAAAATATTAAACTCCCAAAATAATTTTGGGCGAGAACCAACAGAGAAGAAGTTTCAAAAGGTCAAACACCAAAGTTTGAAGCAAGAATAAAAACCTTGCCAAAGGAAAGAAAGTTTCTTAAGAGGAAGGTTTTCTGGAAAATTTTAAATGGCCTCTTTTCAAAAACCACAAAGTTTTTGCTGAAAACCAAAGTAAAAATTTTGGAGTGTCACACTGCAGAAGGGAACTGACAAAGTAAACTAGGCGCTGCACCATTCTCTTCGGCATCTTATCATGCTCCTGCGCAGATCCATCCTTGTCGGGACCAGAGCTTGTCGGCGAAGCCCCTTGCTTGTCGCTGGATGCACTCAGCACTAACCACTTGATTGGTTGCCGCTATATATAGCAGCAACCTCTCTTGTAGCTTAGGTGCGACAAGTGTTGGAGCGGAGGACAGGTATCTCTTCAAGTCCTGCAGCGCAGCCTCCGCCTCCGGAGTCCATTTCATTGGACCTGCCTTTTTCAATATTTTGAAAAACGGCAGGGCGCGCTCAACAGACCTAGAGATAAACCTGCTGAGAGCAGCCACGCAACCGGCAAGCCTTCGTACATCCTTGACGCGCTTTGGTGCTTCAATCTGCTCAATGGCCTTGATCTTGTCGGAATTGGCCTCAATTCCGCGTTGAGACACGAAGAACTCGAGAAGCTTGCCGGAGGGGACTCCAAAAACGCACTTCTCGGGGTTAAGCTTGAGGTTGATCTTGCGCAGATTTGCAAATGTTTCATCCAAATCTTGAATCAGGGTCGCCCTGTCCTTGCTCTTGACCACTATGTCATCCATGTAGGCTTCCACATTTTTGTGCATCTGCGGCTCAAAAGCGTGGTGGACTACCCTTGCAAATGTTGAACCAGCATTCTTCAAACCGAAAGGCATCCGTACTAAACAGTATGTGCCACATGGGATAATGAATGCGGTTTTCTCCTCATCCTCTTCTGCCATGAAGATCTGATGGTATCCTGAGTATGCATCAAGAAATGAAAGCAAGTCACATCCGGCCGTGGAGTCAACAATCTGGTCAATGCGCGGCAAGGGAAATGGGTCTTTGGGACAAGCTTTATTAACATCGGTAAAGTCAATACACAGCCTCCATTTCCCGTTTGCCTTGCGCACGACTACATGATTGGCCAACCACGTAGGATGGAGCACTCCTCTGACAAGGCCTGCTGCTTCCAATTTGTTGATCTCTTCTGCAATGAATTCTTGGCGCTCCACTGCTTGTTTCCTGACTTTCTGCTTGACGGGCCGCGCATGAGGACAGACGGCAAGGTGGTGCTCAATTACTTTCCTGGGAATACCGGGGATGTCAGACGGCTGCCACGCAAACACATCGACGTTCTCCCGCAGGAAAGCAACGAGCGCGCTTTCCTATTTAGGGTCGAGAGTGGCACTGATGGTGAAGGTACCACCAGTGCCGTCCTCCTTGGCGGGCACCTTCTTGGTCTCTGGTGGAGCTGCCATTGTCTTCCTACACTTGCCGGTGGAGCTCGATGGTGCATCCTCGACGGTAGCGCAGCACTCGGAAGAGGTGCGCTTGCCGCAGTGGGCATCAGAGCTCTTGCCGGACTTGGTCTTCTTCTTCCCCCCGGGAGCTTCAGCGGCAAGTGAGTTGCGATCTGCTGCGGCTGCTGCTTCCCGATAGATCTTGTCGGCGCAGATAAGAGCATCCTTCTTGTCGCCAGGGACAGAGATGACACTTATCGGGCCTGGCATCTTCAGTACGTTGCATGCATAATGAGAGGCTGCCATGAACTTGGCGAGTGCCGGACGGCCAAGTATTCCATTGTAAGGCAATGGAAAGTCAGCAACGTCAAAAGTGACCCTCTCAGTCCTGAAGTTCAACTCGCTGCCAAATGTCACCGGCAACGTGATCTTTCCCTTCGGCTTGCTCCTTCCTGGATTGATTCCTTGGAATGTGCCGGTCTCTTCGAGCTCGCCATCAGGGATCTGAAGCTTCTGGAGTACTGCGGAGGAGATCAAGTTCAAGCCGGCCCCGCCGTCAACTAGCATCTTAGTAACCTTGAGGTTGCGGATAGTTGGTGAAACCAACATCGGCAAACACCCGACCGTAGTTATGCGATCAGGGTGGTCCTCAATATCAAAGATGATAGGCGTGCTGGACCATTTCAGAGGCTTGCGTGACTCGACGGGTGGTTCTGCCGCATTGACTTCCCGCACCCACTGCTTGAGCTGGCAGTGTGAAGTATGCAGAGAAGCACCACCGTCAACGCACAGGACCTCTGTGGCTTTCTGGAACTCCTGCTCATCGGTTTCATCATCATCCATATCTTCATCGTCGTCGTCATCTTCGTCCTTGTCGCGGCCGCGGGGAGGCCTGTCTCCTTGCCGCTGCTTTGCCTTGCCGCGGCGTCCTCCCCGGCCGGGGCATTTCTTGCCGGATCCTCCAGCACCTTCCTGGGCTTTCTCCTTGTCGCGCCGCTCATATTCAGCTTTCTGTTGCTCAACAAGTTGCTCGACCTTCTTGCAGCTCTGGAGGTCATGGCCCTTGGTGCGGTGGATCTTGTAGTATTGCTTGTTGGTGCTGTCCTGCTTGTCGGCGACCGCCACAGCCTCTGCGGTAATCTCCTTGCCGGAGTCACCAGCTTTGGCTTTCTTGGCGCCACCACCGTTGCCGGACTGCTCGACGACTAGCACCTCTTTTCCTTTCTTCTTCCTGTTGTTCCACCGCCGGTTTTTCTTTGCCGGGGCAGCATCCTCACTGTCAGACCCTCCTGCTCCTATATTCTCTCCGGGGAGTCTCCTCCCTTCCTCACCATGTGCACACTTGTCGGCCAGGGCATATAGCTCACTGATGTCTCTGATCTTGCACATCGCCATTTCCTCCCGCATCCTGCGGTTTCGCATGTTCTGATGGAACGCGCTGATCACCGCGGCAGGGTGGACGTCTGGGATGTTGTGCTGTACATTGCTGAATCTTTGAATGTACTTGCGCAGGGGTTCTCCTTCCTTCTGGGCGAGCAGATGAAGGTCACTATCTTGGCCATGAGGCTTGTGGCCGCCTGTGAAGGCGCCGACAAACTGATGGCATAGATCAGCCCAAGAGGATATGGAGTTGTCCGGCAAGTGCATGAGCCAGGATCTGACGTTGGGCTTGACCACCAGCGGGAAGTAGTTGGCAAGGATCTGGTCGTCCTGTCCCCCGGCAGCCTGCACCGCAATGGTGTAGATGCTGAGGAACTCCGACGGATGCGTCTTGCCATCGTACTTCTCCGGTACGTCTGGCTTGAAGTTCTTCGTGCTGGGCCACTAGACTCGCCTCAGCTCACGAGTGAACGCAGGGCAACCTACTGCGTACGGCATGTCGCCTGGTTCCCCTGGCGCATGCATGTCAACAGAGGGCCCAGCGCGCTTGTCGGATTGACGTCGCGCTTCTCTTCGGCGCTCGATGCGAGTACGAGCGTCTTCTTGCTGTCGGTCGTGAAGAACTTGGCGCTGATCGCGACGAGCTCGTGTATCCTATGACGCGGTGGAGTCGCTGTCGAGGTGGATCCGGCGAGTCGGCGATCTTGGCCTTCGGGGTGGTGATTGCATGGTGGTTGCTCCCCCACCAGTTTCATTGCCACCGGCTCGCGCCTGGCAACCTTGCCGCAGCCGCGACGTGCTCGGCTTCCACGGAGTGTCGCCGTCGGCATAGCCGATGAGACTCTGAATGGTGGCCCTCCATTCATCGATCTTTTCCGACGTCGGAGGGTAATCCAGGAGCAGTTGAGCTCGCGCCAAAGCCTCTGCTGGAGTGGTGGGCGGCAGTGGCGGACGGCGCGAGGAGCGGGATATGCTCGGACTTCTAACTATGTTAGAAGGAGCACTATCCCGTCCGGGCGACCGTGTCTCGCTCGTGCTGGCACGTTAGCGTGCATGCTGGTCCTGAGCGCCCCGGGATCCACCAGCTTGATCTTGGCCCAAAAAACGTATGGTACTGCGAGTACCATGACGCTGTCGGTCCTGCGCCTCCTGCGCGGAACAAGCACGGACGTCGAGGTCTGCGCCGCCTTGCCCTTGGACCTGGCAGCGTCGTGATCTTCCTCGTCGACGTTCGTTCTTCCGCCAGCGTCCACCCCACCACCCGCTTGCTCCGGTGGCGGTGGGACCGACGCAGACGGAACAGCTACCTCTGAAGCCTTCTTCTTCGGTGGCATGTTGATGAAGAAAATGAAGATCTAGCTCGTGTGAACGCCGGATCAGGTTCACACAACCACGACGCCCCCTACCTGGCGCGCCAAAGATGTCGGGGAAACTGATCCACGAACACCTATGGGGCCGGCGGACCGGGCCCCTTTCGGTTCAGCGGGGGGCGGAGGTCGCACGAAGAGCGGATCGAGGCGAAGCACACGAGCAGTTTACCCAGCTTCGGAGCTCTCCGGAGAGATAATACTCCTACTGTTGCTTGTCTGATTGTATTGTGTTCTTGCTCGAGAGAGATAAGTGTTTTCTTCTGGCTTCCGAATGAGTCGAACCCCCTCTACATTGCGCATGGGCCTCCTTTTATATGCTCAAGGGGTCACCGACAGGTGGCAACGCAGAGAAGGGTAAAAGCGTAAAAAGGAGTTGCGGTTGGTACACCTACTTGCACAGTGTATCCTACCTAACCCTGACGGCAGGGGACAAAGGCATTGAATGCCCATCTATGTCACCCAAACAGTGCTGAAAGGTACCGTCAGGGACGCCACCGTTTGCCACGATGGCGATCTTGTCAGTGTCGCATGCCACCGCGCACCGTTGGCTGCACAGCCTCTCGCCACGCGCGCCTGGGAAGGCCCCCAGGGCGACACGTTGGTGGATGCGCTGGAGTGCAGGTACAGGGTGGTTACTTGCCGCGGCAAGTGCCTTGCCGCGGTCGTCGTCTTGCCGCGGTCGTCGTCTTGTCGCGCCCGGAAGCTTGTCGCTCACCAGGCTCGAGATGTCTTGGTTGATCTTCCTGGCTAGCTCCTCTTGCCGGGGCCTTGTTGCCTTGCCGGGACGCGCGGCGCGTCGCGACAAGTTCCTTGGGATGCCTCGGTTGGCCATCCCGGCAAGTTCCTCTTGCCGGGGCCTTGTCTCCTTGGCTTGAATACTTTGTTCTTGAATGGCTCCAAGGGAACCACGGAGGACATTGGCGGTCGCGCGGCAAGCCTTGCCGCGGGGTGTCACAACTGCCCCTGCACAAGTTTGGGATACTAGGGTACCCCTACTCTAGTACACCGACAGGAGCTAACACCTATGGGGCCGGCGGACCGGGCCCCTTTCGGTTCGGCGGGGGGCGGAGGTCGCATGAAGAGCGGATCGAGGCGAAGCACACGAGCAGTTTACCCAGCTTCAGAGCTCTCCGGAGAGATACTACTCCTACTGCTGCTTGTCTGATTGTATTGTGTTCTTGCTCGAGAGAGCTAAGTGTTTTCTTCTGGCTTCTGAATGAGTCGAACCCCCTCTACGTTGCGCATGGGCCTCCTTTTATATGCTCAAGGGGTCACCGACAGGTGGCAACGCAGAGAAGGGTAAAAGCGTAAAAAGGAGTTGCGGTTGGTACACCTACTTGCACAGTGTATCCTACCTAACCCTAACGGCAGGGGACAAAGGCATTGAATGCCCGTCTGTGTCGCCCAAACAGTGCAGAAAGGTACCGTCAGGGACGCCACCGTTCGCCACGATGGCGATCTTGTCAGCGTCGCATGCCACCGCGCACCGCTTGCTGCACAGCCTCTCGCCACGCACGCCTGGGAAGGCCCCCAGGGCGACACGTTGGTGGATACGCTGGAACGCGGGTACAGGGTGGTTACTTGCCGCGGCAAGCGCCTTGCCGCGGTCATCGTCTTGTCGCGCCCGGAAGCTTGTCGCTCACCAGGCCTCGAGATGTCTTGGTTGATCTTCCCGGCAAGCTCCTCTTGCCGGGGCCTTGTTGCCTTGCCGGGACGCGCGGCGCGTCGCGGAAAGTTCCTTGGGATGCCTCGGTTGGCCTTCCTGGCAAGTTCCTCTTGCCGGGGCCTTGTCTCCTTGGCTTGAATACTTTGTTCTTGAATGGCTCCAAGGGAACCACGGAGGACCTTGGCGGTCGCCCGGCAAGCCTTGTCGCGGGGTGTCGCAACTGCCCATGCACAAGTTCGGGATACTAGGGTACCTCTACTCTAGTACACCAACAGCCGGTAACTTCATCATCACCGTTGCCACACCGTCGTGCTGACGGAACTCTTCCTCATCCTCAACTGGATCAAGATCTCAAGGGACATCATCGAGCTGAACGTGTGCTGAACACGGAGGTGCCGTACATTCGGTGCTTGG
This sequence comes from Triticum dicoccoides, assembly GCF_002162155.2. Lineage (NCBI taxonomy): Eukaryota > Viridiplantae > Streptophyta > Magnoliopsida > Poales > Poaceae > Triticum > Triticum dicoccoides. The sequence goes on from NC_041389.1 coordinate 637,060,294, forward strand.
ATCGGTTGGATCTCGAAGACGTTCGACTACATCAACTGTGTTACTAAACGCTTCCACTTTCCACTACTAGGAAAAGGGCTATAGATGAAATGGCCACTAATGGCGCACCAGACAGGTGGTGCGCAACTACTATATAATAGTGGCGTACCATGTGTTGGTGCGCCATTAGTGTGAAAGACACTAATGGCGCACCACTAGTAACTTTTTTTTCCAAACATACTAATGGCGCACCAGGGCGCAGTGCGCCATTACTAGTTCTAACTAGTAATTGGCGCACCAGCCACATAGTGCGGCACTACTATATTTTGTTTATTCTTTTTTTTCAAAACTACTAATGGCGCACCGTGGAATAGTGCGCCATTACTAGTTTAAACTAGTAATGGCGCACTGTGCCCCGGTGCGCCATTAGTATATATATAGTTTTTTTTGCAAAACTACTAATGGCGCACCACCAGCAGGTGCGCCATTAGTAACCAGGGTTACTAATGGCGCATTTGTAGGTGGTGCGCCATTAGTAACCTGGGACCAGCTAGATATTTTGGACAGCCACACGTACCCACTCACTTTCCCCACTTCATTCTCTCCACCTCCTCCTCCAAGCTTGTCACGGCTGCCTCCTCCTCCTCACCTCATTTGCACCATAGATTTATCCAAATTAGGTGGTTAAATTACCTTTTTTAGATAGGTAAGGAAGGGGGAAGCTATGTTTATGTTGTTCTCCCTCCAACAACATGCACATGCACTTTTTATGGCCTAGCTAGATCTATGTATGTTCGTGGTGTTGCATATGTTTGTCGTGTCGCATATATGTTTGTGTTTGCAGGTACCACTATTTAAAATGCGATAGTTGCCAATATTTTGCCGGAATGTTGATTCATTTCCATTTCGGCGAGAATTTTGGCACTATGCATTCTTTTTGGTCCTATTTTTAGGGAAAGTCGTGCCAAAATTTTTCTTGGTTCTAAAATATCGTTTTGCTCTACCCCGTAGGCGACCATGGTCCGCACGATGACTGAAGGCATTGTGAATAGGGTTTTGAGCTCCGCGAAGGCCGAGATGCTTCAAAAGAACGAGACGGAGATAACATGTCCGTGTCGAAGATGCAAGCTGAAGAGCCTTATTATGGACCCAGATTCCGGGCAGGTGCGGGACCACCTACTCTTGCGTGGTTTCATGGATGGCTATCGGTGGCAAGGTGATGAAGATGACTATGAAGTCTCCATGGGGGGCGGGCAAGAAATGAGGAAGGGCAGCAAGACAACCACCGTGGCTCGGGCGGGCGAGAAGACGAAGAATCTCCAGGACAGGATCACGACGGTGATGATGTACACAGTCATCATGTAGAAGATGCTGGACATGATGATGAGGAAGATGCCGGACCAGACGAAGGGCATGATCATGAAGATGAAGATGCCGTCGGAGCAGACGATGATGGACCATCGATGGGCTGGGTGCAGGACCCTCATATTCAAGAGTTGCTTCTCAAGCAGACGGATAACACAAGAGCTGTCGCCCGAGAGAAAGCTAAGCTGGATCAACTGGAGATAGACGTGGTTACTCCGTTGTATGAAGGATGCAGGCCCGAGGATACCCGCCTAAAAGTAACGCTCATGGCTCTGGAGATGAAGGTAAAACACAAAATGACCGACGCATGCTTTGACGAGAACATGTCATTCTGGCACGAACGTCTTCCCAATGGGAACAAGTGCCCGACCAGTTTCGAGGAGGTGAAGAAAATCGTGTGTCCTCTGGATTTACCGCACGTGAAATACCATGTGTGCATGAACAATTGCATCATTTATCGGGATGAGCACGCGGAGTCTACCATATGTCCGGTGTGCAGCGTCACTTGATACAAGAAGAGGAAGAAAGCTCCTCGAAAAGTGGTGTGGTACTTTCTGATCACTCCTCGTCCGCAGCGGTATTTAGCGGACCCTAAGGTAGCAAAGCTCATGCGTCAGCACGCGGGTAGGGAGGAGAAGAAGCGAGAAGATGACGCAAATGATCTGGAGATAAATAAAAAAGACAAGATGCTGAGTCACCCTAAGGATGGGAGCCAGTGGCAAGCGTTGAACTTCGAAGACCTAGAATTTGGGAAGGATCCAAGGAACATCATGTTGGGCGCGAGCACCGATGGAGTCAATCCGTTTGGCAGCTAGAGAAGCACACATAGCACCTGTGATGTGTTTGTGTGGATGTACAACCTTACCCCCTGGTTGTGCATGAAGACAAAGTACATTCACATGAGTATGCTAATTGAAGGGACGAAACAACCATGGAACGACATCAATCTATATCTGGGGCTGCTGAAAGAGGAGCTCGACACGCTATGGAAAACGCCAGCCAATACGTGGGACGCCGCAGAGAAAGAATATTTCCCTATGAGAGCCGCACTGCTCACGACGGTGCACGACTATCTCGGTTACAGATATCTCGCGGGGCAGGTGGTCCACGAATATTCTGGATGCGTTAGGTGCATGGATGACACAACGTATCGCCAGCTAGATAGAGAGCCCGGGTCTTTGGAAACCATATTCATGGGACATCGAAGGTGGCTTCACGATGATGACCCATGGAGGAAACGCAAGGATCTGTTCGATGGTGAAACTGAACCCCGAAGACGCCCGCGTACGAGGAGTGGTGAGGAAATAGACGAGCTGTTGAAAAATTGGAAAGGTTGCCCACTGCGGGGAAAGAAGCAAAAGGCGCTAGAGCCGGGAAAGAAGCGAAAGGCGCCAGAGCCGCTGCTGAAGGTATGGAAAACAAGGTCTGTTTTCTGGGACTTGCCGTACTGGAAGATCCACCGTGTACCTCACAGCCTTGATGTCATGCATATCATGAAGAACGTGTGCGAGAATCTTCTTAGTACCCTGCTCAACATGCCAGAGAGGACCAAAGATGGGCTGAAAGCAAGGGAAGACTTGAAATCAATGGGCATTAGGGAGGAGCTTCACACTAATGAGGATGATGATGATGAGGCGAAGCAGGACACGGAAAGTCGTCGCAAAGGAAAAAAAGTCCAAGAAGACCGGAAATGAGTACCCTCCCGCATGCCTCACTCTAAGTCAGGAGGAGATCGATCAGTTTTTCACCTGCCTCGTAGGAGTAAAACTTCCTTACGATTATGCGGGGAAGATAAGCAGATACCTAGACCCAGCGAAGCAGAAGTTCAGCGGGATGAAGTCTCATGACTGTCACATGCTGATGACGCAGATACTTTCAGTTCAAATCCGTGGGATCATGGACGCGCACATCGGTGAAACGCTATTTGGCCTATGCAACTTTTTCGACGTCATCTCTCAGAAGTCGGTTGGCGTGAGGCAACTCAGAAGGCTACAGGAAGAGATCGTGGTGATACTATGCTAGCTTGAGATGTACTTACCGCCCGCATTCTTCGACGTTATGGTGCATCTGCTGGTCCATATCATGGAGGATATCATCCAACTCGGGCCGACGTTCCTTCACAGCATGATGCCAATCGAAAGGATGAATTGTGTCATCAAAGGATACGTTCGCAACTTGTCACGTCCAGAGGGAAGCATAGCCAGGGGCTTTCTGACTGAAGAGTGCATCTCCTATTGCACGAATTATATAGGCATCGAGAACCCCGTTGGTCGGCCCGTCAACAGGCACCTCGGCAGGCTCGCTGGATGGGGTCACCGTGAGGGTCGCCGCGAAATGCATGTCGACTTCGAGGGTCGACTCGTCGACTTTGAAAGAGCAAACCTAGTCTCGCTACAACACATAGACGTGGTCGATCCTTGGGTTGTAGAGCACAAAACCTTTATTGATAAGATGTACAATGACCGAGGCAAACAGAGGACGGACGGAGATATAATCAATGAGCACAACTCATGTTTTACGTGTTGGTACAAGCAGAAGCTTCTGTCGTACCCTTTACATGAGGATTCTTCCGCCGAAGAACAACTCATATTCGCCTTGTCACAGGGCAGCGAGCACAACCTCATGACGTATAAGGCATACGATATCAACGGCTACACATTCTACACCGAGGGAAAGGACATGAAGAGCGATGTTTATCAGAACTCCGGGGTAACGATGGAATCCTACACCGGTAACAATAAGGACAGATACTATGGAAGGATCCAGGAGATCTGGGAGCTGAGCTACGCTGGAGAGAAGGTCCCGATGTTCCATGTCAGATGGGCCAAGAGCGTCATAAAAGAAGACCGGTATTTCACCACCATGGTTATACCCGAAGCCAAATCCAAGACCGCGGGCGCAAACGTCACCGCGAAAAATGAGCCATGGGTACTGGCTTCCCAAGTGGACCAATGCTTCTTCATTACCGACCAGGCAAAGCCCAGTCGTGTTGTCGTGAGGAGAGGCAAAAGGAAGATCATCAGAATGGATGGAGTCGCCAATGAGCAAGACTTCGACAAGTATGGCGACCTGAAGATGGAACATGATGATGACGATGAAGTATCAGCATACACCACAAGAAGAAGCAGGACCATCCTACCTAAAGGACGTCCGTTCAAGAGAAGAACTCCATTTACGAAAAATAAGGGCAAGAAGATTGTGAATAGATAGCTAGCTAAGGTTGATTGTACTTAAATTGTAGCCTTCATTTCTCGATTGTATTTCATGGGAACTTTTTGAACTCATGAATATTTTTAAATTTCATGGACACTCGATCTCGATCCCCCTCCATCTCGATCGCTATCCCACCTCGTCAGATCCAGTCCCCCTCGCCGCCGAGCACCCCCCGCACCCTCTCCCCCGCTCCACCGGCCGCCGCCGACCCCCCGCACCCTCCCCCGCTCCACCGTCGCCGACGACCCACCGCACCCTTCCCCACTCCACCGCCG
>NC_041389.1:637065930-637107043 GCF_002162155.2 Triticum dicoccoides
GAGCCGAGCGCCGCCTCCCTTGCCATCCCCCCTCCGCCCGCGCCCGCGCCCTCGACGTCCTCCGGCCCAAGCCACGAGGGCACCCGCGAGGAACAGATCGAGCGAGACGCAGAGACAGGCGAGTGGAGGAGCCCGCCGCGTGTCGCCGGAGCTTCAATGCCCAGCCGCTACCGGAGCTTCAACGCCGGTGTCTTCCTCCATTCCTCCATCCCCTCCCTAGGTGATTCCTCCCTTCTCCTCCACCCCCTCCCCTGCAAACCCTAAGGCCATGGCGGCAGGCTTCTTGCTCCTCAGTTCTACAAGCATGGCCCCATCTTGCTCCTTAGATGCTCCTCAGTTCACTTCAATGATTTAGTTGATAGGTCACAAGATGCATATTCGGTGATTTGGGATTCCTGCATTCAGAAACTTCAGTGATTTAGTTAGATACCCAAAAACAGTTTACTGAAACTGTTGTTATCCCAGAAACAGTTTACTGAAAATATTGTAGTCTAAAAAAATAGTTTACTAAAACGGTTGCTTTATTTTTAATCTTACAAAATTATGATATTTAGGTTGTTCATCTGCTCCCTGCTGATCTTCTTTGATGAGAATGTACCCTAGTCTTGAATGTGTTATGCACAATGTGCAGATGTTAGTGTAGAGCAGTACATCTATAATTTTTTGCCAACCAGCCAGACATCTATTGTCCAATAATATTTTGGTGTTCCGATGCAGCATTATGGGAAGTATATTTGAATTTGATTGCTAATAAACTTTTAGATGGTCATGTATGTGGATAGAAAAAATGTTAATGACACATACGCCCTCGTTAATTACAATCCTTGGTGCTCTAAGATATCTTTGCTGAGCAATGAGGCCTAACACACACTATCAAGTGATGTAAGCAGTATGTACAATACATTAGTTATGCACCATATAAAGTGGTAGGAGCAAGGTGTATAAATGTATATTTATGAGTATCATCAACTTCCAACATATTCTCTACAGTCCATGTGGTTTAAGCATTTAAGTCTAGTGAATGATTCTTGCTATGGGCTTGTAACAAGTACCTGCATAACCTGATGGTTATTTATGCCTCAAGTACTGCAATATATGAGTTGGGGTGAGAGAGGTACAGGAAATTGTCATGAAACATCCCCGTCTTTAGTTACAAGCATTGCTGCTCTAATCGGTTGGGTGCGCATTGAAGCCTAACACAAGCCATCGAGTGCTATAAGCATTGTGTATTTATATATAAAACAGTAACACTGTACAGTATCAAGTACTGAAAGCATTTGTGTGTAATTGGGTATTTATTAGTATCTTCAACTACTGAAATTTGCTATACAGTCCATGCGGCTGAAGCAATGAAGTGTAGTGCGTGATTCTTGCTTTGAGTGCTAATGGGATTCTAACAAGTCCCTGCATATTATCTGATGGTATTTGTGCCGACAAAACGCAAAATATATGTAGATGTAAGAGAGGTGTCTCTAGTGTTGATTATATCTAGGAGAAATGCTCTACCGCGTCAATTATATCTAGTGTTGATTATATCATTTTTTAAAGTAGTTGGATGAAAATAGTAGGTGCCATGTCGATTTGTTCAGTCCTTGGATGAAACAGTTTTTCTTGCTACAGTTAACTGAAAATGTTCAGTGTTCCTATACTGTAGAGAAACTATAGTGCCTATTATTCAGTTATGACTCCTTCACTGAAAATGTAGTGTTTGCTAAAACTGAGATGTAAACTAAAGGAGTTTGTGATTTGCAGAAGCTGTAGCATACTCCAACAAGTGATAAATGCACTCACTGAAGGTATTGTATATACTGTCATAAAGTTCAGCAAGAACAGGGCATCAACAGTGCTTCTCTAGTATCTAGTTGGGGAGGGACAAATGGACATGCCATCACTGTAGCTGTACTGCTCAACAAACTATTAGTCTTAGGATTAACACTCCTCATATGAGATGAGAGAATTTTTTTAATGGCTTCTTGCAGTTTTGAAAATTCAGTTTATTCGGTTACTAAAAATTTAGTTAATTTAGTTAGGCACACAAATTTCAGAACTTTTGTGTGCCCTAATACTTGGTGTTTGTAGAAAACCAGGAGTGTCAATGTGACTAGAATTCACTTGTTCTTATATGGGTGAAACTTCACTTGTTTTTAGGCTAGTGTAGGGTGTTGCTTTATTCTGTCATCATTTGTAACTATTTCACAAATTAATTGTTCCTTCTTTTGTATTTGACAAGTAATGACTGTTGATAAGCTGAGGCACAGATTAAGCTGTTTCTTTGTTGTAACATACTGTATATCACTCCACAATGAAATACAATACATATTGTGATGGTCATCTTTTACAGAAAACAATTTGTGATGATTTTGCTAGTTTGCTGGGTTTTGTCTCTGACCATCGTGTCGTGATCATTGTGCAGGTACCCCGAGAGGCCCTTGAGTTTGCCGGAATGTCGATTAACTTCCGTTCCGGAAAATTCGGGTACTCGATATGTCCTATTTTTAGCAAAGGTCATGCTGAAATTTTCCGTGAACTTTAGCATGACTTTTCTAAAAATAGGACATATGGGGTACTTGCGACTAATGCATGGGCCGGTGTATCTTAGTTCTTAATTAAGTAGGAACAACTGCCCCGCCATTCTTGCTGCATTAAACCATAGGTGGCAATAGAGCCAAGTGATTAGGCCCAACCTAAATGATGAAAACTTAACTTAGCATTTAGGGTGCCTCGGCATCGACAAACCCTAAATAATAAAAGCTTGGCTTTTAGGGTGCCTTGGTGTCGATGAGAACCTAAATGATGTACGCTTAGGCTTTTAGGGTGCCTTGCCGTCCACAAACCCTAAATGATAAAAGCTTAGCTTTTAGGATGCCTCGGTGTCGACAAACCATAAATGATGAGACCATGATCTTGTTCCTTGACAATAACCAACTTTTTGACCAAACTTGTTTCCTATTTAAAACGAAACATGGCCCACAACGATGAGGCCGGAAGTTCGGGTGGCAAGAAATTCTGGGAGCTATCCCAGGAAATGGAGGAAGAACCTCACAGCTATGAGGACGCTGCGGAAGACACGGATCCTGACTACACAACCCCTAGTGGCGTCGGGGATGACACCACTAATGGTGCCGCCGAGGATGCCACCACTGATGATGGTGGCGCACGCACAAATGGCAGCCAACCGAAGAGGCAACGGAAGGACCGGCGCCCGAGCGTGCTCGGCACCGTCAAGGAGGAATTTACTGAAGTGAACTCCGACGGGCTTCCAATGGCGCCCAAAGAATTAGTCAAGGGGTACTCGGTTCAGCTCGGGTGCATTCTCCGGAGCACGTCTCGATCGACACTGAGAACCTAAGGCATAAGGACCGAGGGAATTTGCGCAGCCTCCTCCTCACGAAGCTGCATGAACGATACAAGTTCCCCACTGACTTTGCAAACACATGCCTCTTAGGGAATAAAGTGAATAGTGCCTCCCTCACGAGGAAGAGCACGGCCCTGTCTACTTGGAGAAGCACGGTTAAGGCAATGATTGAATAAGGTGATAGTTATGAGAAGATCAAGGCGAAATATCCTTTGATCAGCGAAGATGACTACAAGGAGTTCAAGATCAAGTGCGAGAGCAGCGCAACCTCCGAATCAAGTCAGTGGGGGAAAGAAATGCGGCAGTTGAACTTAGGGGTCCACCAACTCGGCCCGATGGTTACAGAGTTGCGGAGCCTATATGGGACAAGGAGGACGCGGAGCATGCCGAGCAAGGCCTACCGCCCCGCTTCGAGAAATACCGTGACAAGCAGACCAGGAACTTTCTCAGGGCCGGGTACAAGGAGGACCCGGTAACAAAGGAGCTTACCACGGATCCGAAGACCAGGGCGCTTGAGCTTGTTCTGGTAAGGAATACACCCCCGCGTAATTAGCTCCATATGGTTGCATTCTAATTAATTCCCAATATTTCTAAATTGTTCACGTTCCTTCCGCAGGACACTGAAAGCAGTAGCGCGGGGTTGTCTCGGAGCTCCCCTTTCGACACCACTTTAAATAGGGCATTGAACGTAATGAAAAACAAGGATAAGCTCAGTAAGCCATCGTCAGCTAGTCGTGTGGCCGGCAAAGGCTTGTCCACAAAATGGTCATCTTACTATACCGCTGGTGGGCGAAAGGAGAAAAAGACCAGCTCGGAAAGCCAGTCGCGCGAGGTTGAAGCACTCAAGGCACAAGTGGCGCAGATTCCGGAGATTATCCAAGAGCAAGTGCAACAACAACTGGGAACGACGCTCACCGTCATGGTGCCTACTTTGATTCAGGGGTTGACGACGTGGATTGTGGGAGGCCAACAGGAGCCTCCCCCGGTTCCCAGCTTCACGGCCAGCAACTTGCACAACGTGCAGGCGGCACCATTGGTGTCTCCGGCGGAGGCGGTATGCGTGTCTCCGGCGCCGGCACGTGCATTGGAGCTTAATGCACCCGGGTGTACGCCGGCCGGTGCTACATCTTAAGCACTGCGTTGCATTTCCCCGAAGAGGAGAGGATGATGCAACAAAGTAGCGTAAGTATTTCCCTCAGTTTTTGAGAACCAAGGTATCAATCCAGTAGGAGACCAGGCACAAGTCCCTCATACTTACACAAAATGATAGCTCCTCGCAATCGACGCGATTAGGGGTTGTCAATCCCTTCATGGTCACTTACGAGAGTGAGATCTGATAGAGATGATAAATAATATTTTTGGTATTTTTCATATAAAGATGTAAAGTGAAAAGTAAAAGGCAAAGTAAAAACAAAGCAAGTAATAAAGTAATGGAGATTGATATGATGAGAATAGACCCGGGGGCCATAGGTTTCACTAGTGGCTTCTCTCAAGAGCATAAGTATTCTACGGTGGGTGAACAAATTACTGTTGAGGAATTGATAGTAAAGCGAATAATTATAACATTATCTAGGTATGATCATGTATATAGGCATGACGTCCGAGACAAGTAGATCGAAACGATTCTGCATCTACTACTATTACTCCACTCATCGACCGCTATCCAGCATGCATCTAGAGTATTAAGTTAAAAACAGAGTAACGCCTTAAGAAAGATGACATGATGTAGAGGGATAAATTCATGAAATGTGATAAAAACCCCATCTTGTTATCCTCGATGGCAACAATACAATACGTGCCTTGCTGCCCCTGCTGTCACCGGGAAAGGACACCGCAAGATTGAACCCAAAGCTAAACACTTCTCCCATTGCAAGAACTACCAATCTAGTTGGCCAAACCAAACGGATAATTCGAAGAGACTTGCAAAGATAACTCAATCATACATAAAAGAATTGAGAGAAGATTCAAATATTATTCATAGATAAGCTGGATCATAAACCCACAATTCATCGGTCTCAACAAACACACCGCAAAAAAGAAGATTACATCAAATAGATCTCCACGAGAGAGGGGGAGAACATTGTATTGATATCCAAAAGGAGAGAAGAAGCCATCTAGCTACTAGCTATGGACCCGAAGGTCTGAAGTAAACTACTCACACTTCATCAGAGAGGCTATGGTGTTGATGTAGAAGCCCTCCATGGTGGATGCCCCTCCGACGGAGCTCCGGAACAGGCCCCAAGATGGGATCTCGTGGATACAGAAAGTTGCGGCGATGGAATTAGGTTTTTGGCTCCGTATTTGATATGTCGGGGGTACCTAGGTATATATAGGAGGAAGGACTACGTCGGTGGAGCAACAAGGGGCCCATGAGGTAGGGGGCGGCGCCCAGGGGGGAGGGCGCGCCCCCCACCCTCGTGACCACCTTGGTTGTTCCTTGGAGCAAGGTCCAAGACTCTTGGATCACGTTCGGTGAGAAAATCACGTTCCCGAAGGTTTCATTCCGTTTGGACTCCATTTGATATTCTATTTTTTCGAAACACTGAAATAGGCAAAAAACAGCAAATCTGGGCTGGGCCTCCGGTTAATTGGTTAGTCCCAAAAATAATATAAAAGTGGAAAATAAAGCCCAATATTGTCCAAAACAGTAGATAAAGTAGCATGGAGAAATCAAAAATTATAGATACGTTGGAGACGTATCAGGCATCCCCAAGCTTAATTCCTGCTCGTCCTCGAGTAGGTAAATGATAAAGAAATTTTTTGATGCGGAGTGATACTTTGGCATAATTTCAATGTAAATCACCTTAATTGTAGTATGAATATTCAGATCCGAAAGATTCAAGACAAAAGTTCATATTGACATAAAAATAATAATACTTCAAGCATACTAATCAAGGCAATCATGTCTTCTCAAAATAGCATGGCAAAAGAAAGTTCATCCCTACAAAATCATATAGTTAGGCTATGCTTCATTTTCATCACACAAAGATCTTCCCAACTTCTATACCCCAGATGACAAGCCAAGCAATTGTTTCATACTTAAATAATCTCAAACTTTTTCAACCTTCACGCAATATATGAGCGTGAGCCATGGATATAGCACTACGGGTGGAATAGAATATGATGATGGGGATTGTGTAGAGAAGACAGAAAAGGAGAAAGTCTCACATTGACGAGGATAATCAACGGGCTATGGAGATGCCCATTGATTTATGTCAACATGAGGAGTAGGGATTGCCATGCAACAGATGCACTAGAGCTATGAATGCTCAACAAGAAGAAAACTAGTGGGTGTGCATCCAACTTGCTTGCTCATGAATACCTAGGGCATTTGAGGAAGCCCATCGTAGGAATATACAAGCCAAGTTCTATAATGAAAAATTCCCACTAGTATAAAAAAGAAAACTTATGAGACTCACTACATGAAGAACAAGGTGCTACTTTGAAGCACAACTTATGAGACTCACTATATGAAGAACAAGGTGCTACTTTGAATCACAAGTGTGGAAAAGGAGATATTAGCATTGCCCTTTTTATTTATTCTCTTTTTTTGGGGCCTTTCCTTTTTTTGGCCTTTTTTGGGCAATGCTCTAATAATGATGATCATCACACTTCTGTTGATTACAACATAAGGATTACATCTCGAAACTTAGAACAAGATATGACTCTATATGAATGCCTCCGGCGGTGTACCGGGATGGTGCAATGAATCAAGAGTGACATGTATGAAAAATAATGCATGGTGGCTTTGCCACAAATACGATGTCAACTACATGATCATGCAATGGCAATATGACAAAAGTAATGTATGGCATGAATATGATGATGGAAGTTGCATGCCAATATATCTCGGAATGGCTATGGAAATGCCATGATAGGTAGGTATGGTGGCTGTTTTGAGGAAGATATAAGGAGGTTTATGTGTGATAGAGTGTATCGTATCACGGGGTTTGGATGCACCGGTGAAGTTTGCACCAACTCTCAAGGTGAGAAAGGGCAATGCATGGTACCGAAGAGGCTAGCAAAGGCGGAAAGGTGAGCGTGCGTATAATTCACGGACTCAACATTAGTCAAAAGAACTCATATACTTATTGCAAAAGTTTAGACGTCATCCAAAAATCAAGTACTACGCGCATGCTCCTGGGGGGATAGATTGGTAGGAAAAGACCATCGCTCATCCCCGACCGCCACTCATAAGGATGCACAAGCCAGGTACACTTCATGTTTCAAATTTGTTGCACAACTTTAACCATACGTGCATGCTACGGGACTTGCAAACTTCAACACAAGCATTGTTTAAATTCATAATTACTCAACTAGCACTACTTTGATATTACCACCTCCATATCTCAAAACAATTATCAAGCATCAAACTTATCTTAGTATTCAACGTACTCAACAGAAAGTTTCACATATCTTGAATACCAAGTATATTAACATTTAAGCAAATTACCATGCTATTAACGACTCTCAAAATAATCTAAGTGAAGCATGAGAGATCAATAGTTTCTTTAAAAAAAATCCACCACCGTGCTCTAAAATATATAAGTGAAGTACTAGAGCAAAAATTATCATGCTCAAAAGATATAAGTGAAGCACTATGAGCAAAACTATCAAGCTCAAAAGATATAAGTGAAGCACATAGAGTATTCTAGCAAATTCCAATTGGTGCATGGCTCTCTCAAAAGGTGTGTACAGCAAGGATTATTGTGGTAGACTAACAAGAAAATACGCAAATAATACAAGACGCTCCAAGCAAAACACATATCATGTGGTGAATAAAAATATAGCTCCAAGTAAATTACCGATGGAAGTAGACTAAAGAGGGGATGCCTTCCGGGGAATCCCCAAGCTTTGACTTTTTGGTTTCCTTGGATTATCTTGGGGGTGACATGGTCATCCCCAAGCTTAGGCTCTTGCCACTCCTTGTTCCATAATCCATCAAAAGAATTCACCCAAAACTTGAAAACTTCACAACACAAAACTCAATAGAAATCTCGTGAGCTCCGTTAGTGAAAGAAAACAAAAGACTACTTTAAGGTACTGTAATGAACTCATTATTTATTTATATTGGTGTTAAACCTACTGTATTCCAACTTACTTATGGTTTATAAACTAATTTATTAGCCATAGATGCATTGAAATAAGCAAACAACACACGAAAAACAGAATCTGTCAAAAACAGAACAGTCTGTAGCAAGCTGTAACTAACGCAAACTTATGGAACTCTTAAAATTCTACCAAAATAGGAAGTACTGGACAATTTGTCTATTGATCAGCATCAAAAAGAATCAACACAAAATCACGTTTCTATGATTTATTGAATTTTTTCTCGTGAGCGCAAAGTTTCTGTTTTTCAGCAGAATCAAATCAACTATCATCATAGCTTATCCTATAGGTTCTACTTGGCACAAACACTAATTAAAACATAAAACCACATCTAACCAGAGGATAGATGGATTATTTATTCCTAAACAGAAGCAAAAACAAAATACAAAGAATAAAATTGGGTTGCCTCCCAACAAGCGCTATCGTTTAGCGCCCCTAGCTAGGCATAAAAACAAGGATAGATCTAGGTTTTGCCATCTTTGGTAGGCAATCCAGAAGTAGCTCTCATGATAGATTCATAAGGTATTTATTTTCTTTCTAGGGAAGTGTTCCATGCCCTTCTTTAAGGGAAATTGGAATCTAATATTCCCTTCCTTCATATCAATAATCGCACCAATCATTCTAAGGAAAGGTCTACCAAGAATAATGGGACATGAAGGATTGAATTCTATATCAAGAACGATAAAATCTACGGGCACATAATTCCTATTTGCAACAATAAGAAGATCATTAATTCTTCCCATAGGCTTTTTAATAGTGGAATCCGCAAGATGCAAGTTTAGAGAGAAATCTTCAAAGTCAGGGAAATCTAGCAAATCACACAAAGTTTTGGGAATAGTGGAGACACTAGCACCCAAATCACACAAAGCATGAAACTCATAATGTTTAATTTTAATTTTAATAGTAGGTACCCACTCATCATAGATTTTTCTAGGGATAGAAACTTTCAACTCAAGTTTTTCTTCATAAGATTGCATCAAGGCATCAACAATGTGTTCGGTAAAGGCCTTATTTTTACTATAAGCATGAGGAGAATTTAGCACGGATTGCAACAAGGAAATACAATCAATTAGAGAGCAATTTTCATAATTAAATTCCTTGAGATCCAAAATAGTGGGTTTAGCAACATCTAGGTTTTTATTTCTTTCAATCCCACTTTCATCAATTTCATCATCAAGGACTAAAACCTCTGAATTCTTAGAACGCCTTCTAGGTAAAGGAAGATCATATCCAGTTTCATCAAGATTCATATTGCAAAACAAAGATTTAATGGGGGACACATCAATAACTTCTAGATCTTCATCTTGATTTTCATAGGAATTGGATGAACACGCTTTAATAAAGGCATCTTTGGAAGCACGCATCCTAGCGGTTCTTTCCTTGCACTCATCAATGGAAATTCTCATAGCTTTGAGAGACTCATTGATATCATGTTTAGGAGGAATAGGTCTAAGCTTTAAAGAATCAATTTCAAGAGAAATTCTATCAATGTTCCTAGACAAATCATCAACTTTAAGCAATTTCTCTTCACATAAAGCATTAAAATTCTTTTGTGAATTCATAAACTCTTTAACACTACTCTCAAATTCAGAGGGCATCTTATTAAAATTTTCATAAGAGTTGTTGTAGGAATTTCCATAATTATTAGAAGGATTACTAGGACTAGTCGTCGACCCGTGCATACGCACGGGATGGTTATAATATTTTCTTTTAATCTATATTACCAAAAATATGGTTTTATGGTACTATATAAGAATATATGCGTATGATTGGATGAGATCATCATCTAGCACGACCCAACTGAAATGGTTTGTGATATTACAACTTCACATGCCATAATCATATGTTTGTTAGTTTCATTTGGGATAAAGCCGCCAGATACATTGCATACTTTTTTAGTACATAGAGTGTGACCCATATTCCCGGTAGTCAAGCAGTTTGATTTCAATTTCCTCAAATATTGTTATATCTACATGCAATTTTAAGATTTAGAATTATAAATCAATACTTCGTTTGTTCCATAATGTAGTGCATATAGATTTTTTGAAAAGTCAAATATCACAAACTTTGAGCATGTTTATAGACAAATATGCGTACATTTGAAATACCAAATGCATATAATTGGATACATCATCAGTTATATTTTTAAGTTGTGTATGTTTAAAATTGTATATATAAATAGTTTTCTCTATAAACTCAGTCAAAGTCTCCTTAGTTTGACTTTTCAGAAAATCTATACGCACTACGTTATGGAACGGAGGGAGTATTTCTTTAGGGCACATCTTGTAGTAAATAGATGGCACCAATAAAACATGCAATTAAACTTCTCTAACTTTGACTATTAATGTATGATGTCAAAATGGTTGAGTGATAGTACATAGTACATAGTATGTTCTTGAAAAACATTTCCATAAAATCATAAGTATATAATGATTTACATTTATTTTCCAAATATTAAATAGTAACATAGAATTTCAATTAAAACAGTTTCATAATATCATAAATATAAAGTGTTTTCTGAATATATATATTTATGATAAAAACAAAGTAAAATATTGTTGATTATGCCTATGTATGTTGAAAACGTCTTCAGATCTTGTGCTGGAAAGAGGATATTTTTATTTTCCATTCCATAATAGCAAATTAGCATGTCGTCGAACTTCTCCTAGAAATGTACATATGGAGTTTAATAACTTTATGTGCTTACCTTATGAAAATATTATAATATATTAGGTGTTTCCAAAAATGAAAATAGACCAAATAGTTGGTTGTAGATATCCATATTGAATCATGACTGAAATTTGACTGCCAAATAGTTCGGGGAAGAGCAGAACATGCATATAGGCCTTGATAACATGTATGGTTACGAAATAAATAACTTATGAAAACTCGGTAAAAAAACAATCTAAGATGGATCAAACTGGCTAAATTGGGAAACCCACCACAATATAATTTTGTTTATGTTGTGCCCCCATGAAATTAATAAATGCATAAAAGTTTAACATGATTGATGTGTTGTAAGATGAAGAGGAAGGAGGCAACCAAGTGTTGGTTAAGAAATTAGGTGTGGTTTATTGCCATGAAATAAATCGCCAAGTTGTCCTTGTTCTAGTACAGAACTAATAATGGTACAGATAATATGGACAGTTCAACGCGTTATTCAGTTTAGACCCATTTCCTAATGCAGTGAAAATTAGGCAATACATATCCATGGAAATCAGCTTCGAGCAATCCATTTGTTTTACCTACATAGAAACCAGGAGAAAATTATTCAAACTACTTACACACGATAAATATGCATGCCCTCTTAAAGAAAATAGGAAATTAAAAGTAATGCAAACAATCCTCCGGATGGCGGAGCACTCATATCATTGAGCGTACCAACTATTATGACGCTGATTGCAATAAACTTCTAAATTTTAGGTCTGATCATGTAATGCATACGAAGCATGCAAAAAGCTACAGTAAAATTTCAGTCATTGGATGTTGGCCCTAACCTGATCATATGTCACTGGTAGACGATTACTTCCCATTGAGAAGATATTCGCTGTCGTTGAATCGATCAAGCTCTTAGCAGCCATAAGTAGACTACATGCATACATTTTTTTTGCGAACAGACTACATGCGTACATGCTATGCTGATTCAACCAGCCAGGTCATGAGCCTGTAGCAATAGTACTGTTTCCATGGAACAGATTAAAGAGATTAACATATGCATGCGTCTCCAGGCAGAATGTATTTTGGTGTATACCTCGTCTCCTCATAACACCGACTGCTTCAGAAGTAATCGGGCAAATCCTCGTACCTGTGTATCGTCAGAAAGTAGTGGGTTGTGTCTTCATCAAAGCTGTTGTGGATCACAACGGAAACGCCGGCCATAAGTCCCCTTGATTAAGTTCTCCACTATGTACTCATCCAGGTCAACGCACATGGCAAGGCTATGCTTTTTGGGGGCATCCATGGAGAAACCCATGATGAGGAGGGCCCGATGTACCTATATGCAGATCGGTACTTCAAAGGAAGCAGTTTTATTTATATAAGATTATAAAGGGAGCAAGATTAGTTAGTTAGGATCGGTTGGTGCTAAATATGATTGCTGGGAGCAACTTTTTTGATGGGAGAGTTTGCTAGTAGTACGTCTTGCACATGGCCACTTTTTTCACGGGAGAGTTTTCTTTAGAGGAGAGTTTGTTTGTAGTACGTTTTGCACGTCAAAGTCAGTATATTTATTAAGCTGGATCGCTATACTCCGGCTCAATAGATTGAAGGTCTTTAATTTCATATAAGAAAAAAATAATCATGTAATTAATGAAAATCACAACAATTAATTGTATGGGACATATAGGCTAATCTAGACCGTAATAACTTGGTCCCACCAGATGAACGGCTCTAATTTTCTGATTAACGTGCTAATTACTTGGGAGTCTCTAATTAGTATAGGTATAGATAAGGCCTAGGATTAAAATTCCCTCTATACGCGTTATTTCCAAAACTATTCCTACCAACAAAATTCACATCCATAGATTCATTATTATTCTCAATCAAAGTAGATAAAGGCATATCATGGGGATCAAGAGAAATATTTTTAGTACCTAACATGTTCATAAGGTCATCCATCTTTTCACTCAAAACATTGATTTCTTCTATAGCATGTACTTTTTTACTAGAAGATCTTTTGGTGTGCCATTGAGAATAATTAGCCATAATATTATCAAGCAATTTTGTAGCATCTCCTAACACAATTTCCATAAACGTGCCTCCCACGGCCGAATCTAAAAGATTTCTAGAAGCAAAATTCAATCTGGCATAAAAATTTTGTATGATCATCCATAAATTCAAACCATGAGTAGGGCAATTTCGAAGCATCAATTTCATTCTTTCCCAAGATTGGGCAACATGCTCATGATCAAGTTGTTTAAAATTCATAATATCGTTCCTAAGAGTGATGATCTTAGCGGGAGGAAAATACTTAGAGATAAAAGCATCTTTGCACTTGTTCCAAGAGTCAATACTATTTTTAGGCAAAGACGAAAACCAAACTTTAGCATGATCTCTAAGTGAAAACGGAAATAACTTTAATTTGACAATATTATTATCCATGTCTTTCTTCTTTTGCATATCACACAAATCAACAAAATTGTTTAGATGAGTAGCAGCATCTTCACTAGGAAGGCCGGTGAATTGAGCTTTCATAACAAGATTCAGCAACGCGGTATTGATTTCACAAGACTCATCATTATTAAGAGGAGCAACCGGAGTACTAAGGAAATCATTATTATTGGTATTCGAGAAGTCACACAATTTGGTATTATCTTGCGCCATGGTGACAAGTAATCCAACACACAAGCAAACAGCAAGGCAACGGAAAAAGGCAAACGAGAAAGAGAGGAGGAGAGAGGAGGAGAGGGCGAATAGAACGGCAAGGGTGAAGTGGGGGAGAGGAAAACGAGAGGCAAATGGCAAATAATGTAATGCGAGAGATAGGGATTGTGATGGGTACTTGGTATGGTTGACTTGCTTGCGTGAGCCTCCCCGGCAACGGCGCTAGAAATTCTTCTTGCTACCTCTTGAGCACTGCGTTGGATTTCCCCGAAGAGGAGAGGATGATGCAGCAAAGTAGCGTAAGTATTTCCCTCAGTTTTTGAGAACCAAGGTATCAATCCAGTAGGAGACCACGCACAAGTCCCTCGTACCTACACAAAACGATAGCTGCTCGCAACCAACGCGATTAGGGGTTGTCAATCCCTTCACGGTCACTTACGAGAGTGAGATCTGATAGAGATGATAAATAATATTTTTGGTATTTTTGATATAAAGATGCAAAGTGAAAAGTAAAAGGAAAGTAAAATCAAAGCAAGTAATAAAGTAATGGAGATTGATATGATGAGAATAGACCCGGGGGCCATAGGTTTCACTAGTGGCTTCTCTCAAGAGCATAAGTATTCTACGGTAGGTGAACAAATTACTGTTGAGCAATTGATAGAAAAGCGAATAATTATGAAGTTATCTAGGTATGATCATGTATATAGGCATGACGTCCGAGACAAGTAGATCGAAACGATTCTGCATCTACTACTATTACTCCACTCATCAACCGCTATCCAGCATGCATCTAGAGTATTAAGTTAAAAACAGAGTAACGCCTTAATCAAGATGACATGATGTAGAGGGATAAATTCATGCAATATGATAAAAACCCCATCTCGTTATCCTCGATGGCAACAATACAATACGTGCCTTGCTGCCCCTGCTGTCACTTGGAAAGGACACCGCAAGATTGAATCCAAAGCTAAACACTTCTCCCATTACAAGAACTACCAATCTAGTTGGCCAAACCAAACGGATAATTCAAAGATACTTGCAAAGATAACTCAATCATACATAAAAGAATTCAGAGAAGATTCAAATATTATTCATAGATAAGCTGGATCATAAACCCACAATTCATCGGTCTCAACAAACACACCGCAAAAAAGAAGATTACACCGAATAGATCTCCACGAGAGAAGGGGAGAACATTGTATTGAGATCCAAAAAGAGAGAAGAAGCCATCTAGCTACTAGCTATGGACCCAAAGGTCTGAAGTAAACTACTCATACTTCATCGGAGAGGCTATGGTGTTGATGTAGAAGCCCTTCATGGTGGATGCCCCCTCCGACGGAGCTCCGGAACAGGCCCCAAGATGGGATCTCATGGATACAGAAAGTTGCGGCGGTGGAATTAGGTTTTTGGCTCCGTATTTGATCTGTCGGGGGTACGTAGGTATATATAGGAGGAATGAGTACGTCGGTGGAGCAACAGGGGGCCCACGAGGTAGGGGGGCATGCCTAGGGAGGAGGGCGCGCCCCCACCCTCGTGACCGCCTCGGTTGTTCCTTGGAGCAGGGTCCAAGTCTCCTGGATCACGTTCGGTGAGAAAATCACGTTCCCGAAGGTTTCATTCCATTTGGACTCCGTTTAATATTCTGTTTCTTTGAAACACTGAAATAGGCAAAAAAACAGCAATTTTGGGCTGGGCCTCCGGTTAATAGGTTAGTCCCAAAAATAATATAGAAGAGGAAAATGAAGCCCAATATAGTCCAAAACAGTAGATAAAGTAGCATGGAGCAATAAAAAATTACAGATACGTTGGAGACGTATCAGCCGGCACCTTGCCAGCAAGCGGCCCCACCGTCAGTTGCATGCCCGTCGTTGGCGGTGCCCCAACATTAGCCGAGCTCGACGGCATCACGGTAACTAAGCCTCTCGGCAGATGACGTCATCTCCATGCATTTGACTGGGCATCCCTGACGCCTACATGTTTTTGCAGGGCGCCGCTGACGTT
Source organism: Triticum dicoccoides (assembly GCF_002162155.2). NCBI lineage: Eukaryota > Viridiplantae > Streptophyta > Magnoliopsida > Poales > Poaceae > Triticum > Triticum dicoccoides. Next base: position 637,081,718 of record NC_041389.1, read on the forward strand.
CCTTGCACTCTCCTGCACTTCGTGGGCGGCGAGTTGGTCGATGTCACCAAGGGTAGAATCATTCAACCGGGCAACCCCATGTTCCATGGTAATCCAATGCCACCCACAGTGTATAGGGTTGAACTGGTTCGGGTGCTTAAAGGCTGCGTCGAGTTGTTACCTCCGATTCGACCCGCTGGGGCCGACGAAGATGATGAGATGACCCTCGGCACCTGCATAAGCTGGCCCCTGCTTTGGCCGAAGAGCCAGATTTGTTTGGGGGCGGGCGACACCACCCCATAGACAAGACCGCTAGTCGTGCCGGCGCCAAGACATGGCAAGAACGCCGCAACACTACCGGACATGCCGGACATCCCTATGGCACAGGATTTGGACATGCATATGGCACAGGATCGGGACGACGACGACAACGACGACGGTACATTTACCAACATCGATAAGTACTTTGACGAACATGGGTACGGTGACGAGTTCTGCGGGCCTCCTTCTCAAGAACCCAATCAAGACGACCGCGATCTAGCTGGTACCACGGAGAAACCTAATTGCAACAGGCATCGTCTGGCGTTCAGTTCTCAGGAGACGCCTCCAGCTGCCGCCTTCACCGAGCCTCAGATAGCCAAGGTGCGAAATATTATCAGCCCCAACACGCTCAAGAAGGCGGTCTGTGAGCAGAACTCGATCCCATTACAATAGATCAAGAAGAAGGGATAGAAATGAAAGACAACCGAGGGCGCCGGTGCGAGCCAGCCAGCACCGAGTATGATCCGTGCTCAGGACGGGCCACCTTCACCTAAGGATATCTCGAGGAGGGCGCATGTGGCGGGTAGGGCGATGCTACCGACAAATATGCTCAATGCTGCAACCGGTGCTATGCGGAGTCTGCATGACAGTGTTCTTTCTTTGGAGAAGCGGCATCTCTCCCAGAATGATGTGGCATACCAGGTTTTTGTGGCCAAGTTGCCAAAGGGCAAGGGCTTTGTGGATGGCATCTTTGCTATGTTTAACCTTCATCCGCTGCACTACACCTTCGTTCGGCTGTTTTCGCTGAGTATGGAGATGAGGATCATTCGAGATAAGACCATGTACATCGTGATAGTCGACCCCTTCTACATGCGTGCCCAGATCATGGGCAGCGCTGGGGACCGGCAAGTCGCGAGTTCAGACCTCGAAGGCGTCATTCTGGCAAACCCAGATAAGGATAACTTCCTCGCGCCTTACTTTCCCAAGTAAGTCGTCCCCTCACCGCCCCGTAACATATGATTTCTTAGATTTCGATCGTTCTTTTTTTCCTAACATTCCGTGTTCTGTGCAGTGACACACATTGCATACTCATCCTCTTAAGCCCAAAATATTCCATGGCTACGTATTTCGACTCGGACCGTGACTCCAAGATAAACTACACAAATATCGAGAAAGTTCTTGATGATGCTCTCCCCGGCTACACCACATCTGGAGGCACCTTTAAGAGGCCAGTTCGTAGGTACGACAGGCACGTGTTCACCCACAATACGACATTCCCCTACGTCAAGCAGCCGCCTGGCGGTCAGAAGGATGCCTACTACGCCCTCCATCACATGCGGGCGATCGTACGGGACCATAATCACCTTCTGCTACCAAATAAGCTCAATGATTGGGCCGCAAGCTTGGCGGCAATCCAAGACGCGGACCTCCGACAAGAATTCTTTCGCATCCAGTCGGAGTTTGCAGAAATCATCCATCCAGATGTCCTTCGTACCTCGGGGCAGTACTACCTCAGAGATCAACCGTCCAACAGTGGGATAGACACAATGCTGCAAATGCAGGCTGACAACGCCCGTGACTTCATGACCATCATGAAAGACGGTGGCTTCATCCATGCTCCGGTCCCATGAGTCGAGTCGAATGTAGTGATGCTATTTGTAGTTCTGAAACATCGATTAGCTCATGTTGTAATTAAACTTTAATAAACTTGTATGTCTCTTTGGTTCGGATAGTCGTTCAACTTAGATGTAATCGATGCTATTTATTAGTAGGACCATGAATCGTGCTATTAATGTCTTGCTTTTCTCTTCTGATCCTTTTGTTGCATACTTATATATTGCTTATGTATTGTTTGTTGTTTGGCTAGTGCATAGAGATGCCGTCGTATGTCGTGTACAAGGGTAAGGTTCCTGGAGTCTACGACAACTGGGAGGAGTGTTGGAGACAGGTTCACCGTTTCAGCGGTAACAGTTACAAAGGGTACACCACTAGGGCGGAGGCGGAATCTAGATATGCGTGCTATCTAGCGGGAGAGAGGAGGGAGCGTTGGAGGAACCGGATGAAGACCAGTTTCATCGCGATGATGCTCATCGTGATGACCGCAGCTCTCTTCTATGTGATGGTAGTTTAGATGATCGATATCGACTTGTAATGTGAAGACAAACTCGCTACTCGCGGTCTCGAGACTTGTAATGTTCTATCTTTGTTCAGTCTTTTGAATTCAGAGACTAATATGATGAATTGTATTCGGAGTCTAATCTTCTATTGTATTCGATGAATCTGCTATTGCTGTGTAGTGCTGTCTATATTCTGTCCAATAATATATTTTGTAACATGCGCAAATATCAGAAAAAACAAAAAATCCCTAATATTCATACTAATGGCGCACCACTCAGCACTCTAATGGCACACTGTAGAAAGGATACTAAAGGCGCATCACCCCAAAGTGCGCCATTAGTATGCCAAAGCACATGGGTAAATATACCCCCCTGAGAGGCATACTAATGGCGCATGTTGGTCTATACTAATGGCGCACGGCGTGGTGCGCCATTAGTATACCAGATACTAATGGCGCACCAGTGGTGCGCCATTAGTAAAAAATACTAGTGGCGTGGTACTAGTGGCGCACCATTAGTGCGCCATTAGTAGGCAAAACTAGTGTGCCACTAGTAGGCCTTTTCCTAGTAGTGTTCATCCTACGAAGGTACGTAGACACACTCTCCCCTATCGTTGCTGTGCATCTCCTAGATAGATCGAGCATGATCGTAGGAATTTTATGAAATACTGCATTCCCCAACAGGTGAGAATGATGAGAAAAAGGTATTTGAGGAGGAACAGGAAGAAAATCAAGAAGATGATGCTGAAGGTGAGGTTGAAGTTGGCGAGGAACATGTTTCGAGCACCTTGCCACCAACAAGGTCTAGAGTGACATCATTAGATGTTTGTGAAGAGATAAAATGGGAAGGTTAAATGGTTGGAAAAACACCTGCTGGAGAAGGTCTGTATAGAAGTGTTAGAGTTGGAGATCTAAGTATCGCTGTTGGTGGGGCAGTCACATTGGAAGGTGATTCAGGAGAAGCCATTATGTCTTTTGTTGAGTATATGTATGAGACACGTGATGGCACACAAATGATTCATCGAAGATTTCTGCAAAATGGTTCGAACACTATCCTCGGCAACGCCGCAAATGAAAGAGAGGTGTTCTTTACCAATGACTGTTTACAGTTCAATGTAGGTGACATGAGAGAATCAGTTACTGTCAACTTCCAGCTCATTCCCTAGGGTCACAAGTGCAAAAAAGACCAGTTGGAAGCTATTAGGGTGGAGAAGGCCAATGCAGAGGATAGGAAGAAGAAAGGTTTGCCGGCGGAGTATATCTGCAAAAGCATATACTGTGCTGAGAAAGGTGCCTTTTTCTCCCTCTCTTATGAGAAAATGTGTCATGGAACTGGCACTTGTAGTTCCTGTGAGGAGCGAGTAGCGGTTAGTGATGAATTCAAAATACTGTCAAAGACCAGCTCTGTCCTCAAAAATGTCACATACAATGTTCATGACTTCATGTATATCAAGCCCAAGTTTTTTCATCGAGTCGAGGGCCGTGGGACCTACCGGGCTGGAAGAAATGTGGGCCTGAAGTCCTATGTGGTATGTCATTTGCAGAGTGTTAATGGTGCTTCTGGGTCTCATAAAGCTAATCTGAAATCAACAAAAGTCAGTGTAAGAAGGCTATACAGGAGTGATGATATTTCATCGGATAAAGCTTACACTTCAGATATCAGAGAGGTTTGGCACTCTGCCTTATGTTTACCACATTTTTTATGTGCATCATTACCTTCATATTGTGCCTATGATTCCACCTAACTTTATGGTTTTTACACTTGGACTTTAATCTAGTTTCTTTGTTGTTTGATCCAGGGTACTACAATGAAGATATAGTTAGTGTGCCTGTTGGGATGATAGAGGGAACATGTGAGGTTACAGCAAAGGATGACCTTCCAAATTCAAATCTTCCAGTAGTAGTTGAGCATGCCTTTTACTGTGAACATTTATATGATCCTGGCACTGGAGCTCTCGAGCAGGTCAGAATGATATTGCCAAATTTAATTTTGTGTTCATCTCATCTTTTTTTATATTTTTTGCGGGGGTGTTCATCTCATCTTGTTGACAAACTTCTTCATATAGTTGATTGAGTTTGCCTTGTCTATGAACCACATACCGACCAATGTTAAGTTCACCCTGGCAAGGAAGGCGCCTGCTTCGAGAAAGAATAAAGGGAAGAAGATTTGTGATGATGAGCAAGCCGGTTAGGATAAACACAAGGATGAAACACCAGAGAACTGTCTTGCAACCCTTGATATTTTTACTGGCTGTGGAAGTTTGTATGAAGGGCTGCACCTAGCTGGTAATGTGTTTTCAATTTGCATGTTCTTCATAAGAGGATTGTGCATTTCCATAGACAGAGCACCTTGGCCACCACATAACTTATGATCATTCACGTACAAAATGGGCAATCGAATATGAAGAGCCAGCTGGGCAATCATTTCTTCAAAATCATCCTGAAGCAGCAGTGTTTGTGGAGAACTGCAATGTGATTCTAAAGTATGCAAAACCCATTTCCCCCTTTGGATGTGCTAAACTCATTACTTATTTCTAACTATTCTCATCTTCAGGGCGATAATGGATAAGTTTGGCTATGTTGATAACTGTGTATCTACTTCCGAGGCTTGTGCAGGAGCAGCAAAAATTTCAGATGAGAAGGTTAACACTACAAAAAAAAGACACATCCATGACATTTTGGGCCAAACGAAAAAAAATTCTATCATACTTATGACACTTCTATGACGATAATTGTGACAAAACCCGGTATCATCATAGATGTGGTGGGCTCCTACTTATATGACAAAAAATCATGACAGAAAATGGTTTTTTTCCTGGGCGGGCCGGAGACGCAGCTGCATGACATTCTTTGGACCGTCCATGACGGAAAAAACTGTGGCAGAAGCGAGGGCGAGGAAAATTTCGGGGAGTTCCCAGTTATGGTGGGTGTTCGGGGGCCGAGCGATGCACGTGTCTCTTGTACACTTACGCGTGTGTGTGTGTGTGAGGCGTTGGGCTCTAACTGAACCCAAGCGAGGCATCGCCTAACTGAACCCGAGCGATTGCACTACAGGGTACGCGTTACTGAACCCGAGCGGTCGAACAATTCCTTCGCTACTGCTGCTAACTTAAGCCGAACGATGCTGCCTCTAGATGAACAGTGAGTGTTGCAGGGGGGTTTGGAATTATATTGAGCGTTGCAGGGGGTGGATGAACAGGACCCCATGGCGTTGCCTCTGGATGAGCAGGACCCCCGACCGATCGAGCCGGTTGGCGCTGGATGAAGAGGATCCCGTGAAGGGCTGGATGAACAGTAGACAATGGAGGGGTGGTTGAACAGTAGCCGGTGGAGTAGCGCGCGGTGGAGGCTGGATGAACAGGAGCACGTGGATGAACAGTCGCAGGTGGAGGCTGGAGGAGGTCGACGGTGGATGAACAGTAGCCCGTGGAGGCTGGAGGAGGTCGATGGTGGAGATGAACAATATCCCGTGGAGTCCCGTTTTGTGGTACGCCACACACCTCCAGATGAACAGGACCCCAGTTTCGACCGTAGCGCTCTAACACACGTCTGTTTCGTCTGTTTTGCGGTACGCCACACCCCACCCGATCATCAGGACCCCGTTTCAACCGTAGGAGGTCCAACACAAATCCGTTTCCTCCGTTTTGCAGTACGCCAGACCCCTCCCGATGAACATGATCCCGTTTCGAACATGGCCGGTCGAATACAAGGCCGTTTCCTCCGTTCTGCGATACGTCAGGCCTCGTTTCCATCTCCTGTTCCGTCCAAGCCCTCCCGATGAACACGACAATGCATTCTGTTCCCACTCAGCCAGTTGGCTCCCCATGAACACGACGACGATGTTGTTTCTCCATTCTGACCCATCCATGTACACGAGCCCTAGCTGTACGTATATATGCGCGAGTAGGCATTCGAGACCCCGCTCATATGTACGTACGTGGCCATATTTTCTTTCATGCACACTGGCCGCTGTACATACGTGTACATGCTACGTGCGCGCCTCTACTATGACATGTGCGTACCTCTACTAAGACACGTGCGCGCCTCTACATTGACCAATATGTACATACACATTCGCGACCAGAATGACAATGCTACATACGCTTCGACCAGGTAGGTGCTGATTGTCACGCACTTCCTTGCGTGATAAGATGTAGATGGTGGCTCCCAACAGTCCTGGGGGCGAATCGTTTTTTTTTATTTTTTGCCCGGACGCACTTACTTGCGTGCGAAGATGTAGCTAGTGGGTCCCAGCAGTCAGGGGGGCGAATCTTTTTTTTCAGACGCACTTCCTTGCATGCGAAGATGTAGCTGGTGGGTCCTAGCAGTCAGGGGGGAAACGTTTTTTTTGTGAAATAAGGTGGCCTGTCCGGTGGGTCCGTGCTGTCAGGTGGAGGAATAATTATTTTGCATGTAATAAGGAGGCACTTCCTTACGGCTGCCGTGGACCCAGCTGCCAGCCTCTCCAGGTACAGTACACTTCCGATGGAAGTCGTTCCTTGACCATGTTGACCACGTCGTGATGAGAGCACCAGGGCGGTGGACGATGGTGATGCCTAGGAAGGAAGGGGACGACGTGGAGCCGGTGAAGATGCGGTAGTGGATGCCCACACGTAGAGGAGTATGAGGGTTGACTCGTTCGGCTACGGTGTGAGGCTGCCATCACCGCAGAAAAACAAGGGGTGTGGGTGAGTAGAGGGATGGCCTGGCCAGCGACGGAAGTAGTAGGGGGCGGTGAGGCCTCCGCGGCATCACAGCCAGCCACGGGAGGCAGGAGCACGCGACACGACTGGCGCTGCTTTGGGCGACTGGAGCAAGAATACTAGAGGTTTGAAGAAGCAGTACGGCCGTTGGATGGACATCGTACGGTCACTGGAGCTAGAATCGTTCATATTGACTAAGTTGACAAAGCCCTCCGTCCCCGTCAACTTAGTGGGCCCACAAGTCAGCCTCCCACAAAGGTGGGTCCCAGCTAGCAGGGGGAGTATTCATTTTTTTTCTTAATAAAGAGGCACTTGCGGTGGGTCCGAGCCAACAGCGGGGGAACGTTTTTTCACGAAATACGGTGGCCCGTCAGGTGGGTCCCAGCAGTCAGGGGGAAATGTTTTTTTTCGCAAAATATGGTGGTCCGTCCAGTGGGTCCATTCTGTCAGGTGGAGGAATCATTATTTTGCGCATAATAAGGAGGCACTTCCTTGCGGCCGCCGTGGACCCAGCTGTCAGCCTCTCCAGGTACAGTACTCTTCCGATGGAAGTCGTTCCTTGACCACGTTGACCACGCCGCGATGTGAGCACCAGGGCGATGGACGATGGTGATGCCTAGGAAGGAAGGGGACGAAGCGGAGCTGGGGAAGACGCGTCAGTGGATGCCCACGCATAGAGGAGTATGAGGGTTCACTCGTTCGGCTATGGTGTGAGGCTGTCGTCACCGCAGAATAACAGGGGGTGTGGGTGAGTAGAGGGATGGCCTGGCCAGCGACGGGAGTAGTAGGGGGCGGTGAGGCCTCTGCGGCATCACAGCCGACCACAGGAGGCAGGAGCACGCGGCACGACTGGCGCTGCTTTGGGCGGCTGGAGGAAGAAGACCAGAGGTTGAAGAAGCAGTACGGCCGTTGGATGGACATCGTACGGTCACTGGAGCTAGAATCGTTCATATTGACTAAGTTGACAAAGCCCTCCGTCCCCATCAACTTAGTGGGCCCACAAGTCAGTCTCCCACAAAGGTGGGTCCCAGCTAGCAGGGGGAGTATTCATTTTTTTCTGCTTAATAAGGAGGCACTTCCGGTGGGTCTGAGATGACAGCGGGGGGAACGCTTTTTCATGAAATACGGTGGCCTGTCAGGTGGGTCCCAGCAGTCAGGAGGAAACATTTTTTCGCAAAATATGGTGGCCATCCAGTGGGTCCATGCTGTCAGGTGGAGGAATCATGATTTTCCATGTAATAAGGAGGCACTTCCTTGCTGCGGCTGTGGACCCAGTTGTCAGCCTCTCCATGTACAGTACACTTCCGATGGAAGTCATTCCTTGACCATGTTGACCACGCCATGTTCCGTTGCATGCATGTGTCCATGTGCGTGGTGCGTCCCCACTGTCAGCCTCTCACGTACAGTCATCTTCCGATGACTCTTGGTTGTTGACCATGTTGACCACACCGTGTCGAGCGCACCAAGGCCGGTGGACGACAGTGAGGCCCCAGACTGGAATGAGCCAGAGATGGGGAAGACGGGAAAGTGGAGTCGCAGATGGAGAGGAGTTGAAAAGTTGACTGGTTCAGGTGCGCGGCAGCACAGCCGCGGTGTCGCCCACGGGAGACAGGAGCAAGAATGGAGGTTGAAGAAGGAGCACGATTGTTGGAATAACATCCAACGGTCCAGCTGCTAGAATCATTTGATGATTAAGTTGAGAAAGCCCTGCATACACGTCCACTTAGCAGGCCCACAAGTCAGTCACCAAATCTGACGGGTCCCAGCTGTCAACGGGATGAATATTTTTTTTGCAAAACAAGGAGGCACTTCCTTCCATGCGAAGATACAGCATGTGGGTCCCAGCTGTTAGGTGGAGGAAACATTTTTTCAGCTTAATAAGGAGGAACTTTCCTTGCGTGCGACCATGGACCTCATGGGTCCCAACCGTCAGGGTCTCTACGTACAGTCCTCTTACGATGTCTCTCGTTTGTTGATCATGCCACATCGAGCGCAGTGAGGCGGTGAACGACGGCGAGTCCCCGGACAGGAACGACTCGGAGATGGGAAGACGCGGCAATGGAGTCGCAGATTGAGAGGAGGAGAAGGGTTGTAAGTGGTTCCGTTGCAGCGTGGGGCTGCAGTCGATGGAGAATAACAGGAGGTGTCGAGGGAGGGATAGCCTGGCTGGCGGTGGGGTAGCGCTTCGCAGCGATGAATGCTAAGCACAACCGCTAGCCGCCGGAGGCCGGACCAGGCGGTCCCGGCGACGCTGGAGGAAGAAGACGAGAGATTGAAGGTGCATGTTGTCCATTGGATATAAATCCAATGGTTGTGGATGTCACAATCATTTGTTGACCAAGCTGACAACCTCCTGCGTAGGCTTCGACCCATTGGCCCACATGTCAGCCTGCAAAAATGTGGCATATATTTAACCCATGTTTTCTAGAATGTACAGTCCATTTGCTGGGCTGGGTGAACAAATAATTTCGCGTCAATCAGGACCATTTATATTTTCTAAGAAATCCCAGCCCATTTGCACTTCCTTGAAATACATGAATTAGCTGGGATCATTATATATATAATGTTATGTTAGAAGGAACAATTAATATCAAAGAATAAAACGGAGAGGCACATTATATAAAAAAATTAAAAATTAGCGACTTATTGCTCAAAATAAAAATGAGCATGTTATTATTAAATTGGTCCTTAAAATCTTCACAACCTTTTGTACGCAATCACTAGGATTTTCCTTGCATGTCAGTCAAAAACAACCAGGATTTTCCTTGCCATGTTCTGTTAAACATTTACTTTTATAAGTTAATAACACGTGCGATGTTTTTATAATCTATATATAAGCCTCTATAAAATATACAATAATAGTAATAATATAAATATATATAATGTGGTTAGAAGGGAAAACATAAATTGGACACAGCATTATTATTCTTATATATAGATAAATAGAACATAGACCTACTTTTATTAAAAAATACATTGGGCTGCCGATCTTTAAGAAAAAGCCCATAGGCCGGTATGGACCTCAAAAAATAAGTTGAAATCACTGTCTCTGTATGTCGTGGGCTACGCATGTTAAAATACAAAACCTAGGTCTAGCTGATACTTGTTCGCCCTCTAGAAAAAAATGATACCAGATCCCCGAGCGAACTGGATTAAAGAGGGGGCCGGCGGCACGACTGAAGAAGCACATCAGGAGCAATTTTTTTCTTCAGTGGATGGCTCTCGATAGCATTTTTTACTTTCCTTTGCACCATACAACTTGTATTTTTAGCCTCCCAGTCCATCGTGGTGCACCAACAGCCCATTTGCTGGGCGGGCCAACCTACAGAAACTAGCACCTGATTTTCCATCAATCCCCAAAAACAACGCAGTACTATGTTTGTTTTGAGGCCGAAAACATTACGACAGGGGTTGAGCGGGGGAGAGGGGAAGACACAGTAATAAAAAGATTAAATAGAGATGATGCGCCGTTGCTACCCTAACAAAGCAGGTGCAATTCTTCTCGGGAAGAAGGTGTGTCGTTGACACCCACACATCACATACCCCACAGTAAGCATGCTAACAAGTTCACACACAAATACAACAAAAAAGGTAAACATTCATACCAAACTCAGGTTCATAGGACACGTTCATATTCATAGCCAACATTCACTATCAACAACTCAAAAGATTCATATATATACAAGCTCAGCATATCTATGCATCCAAGTGATTGATAGATCACACGACAATATTCATACATAATTCACAAAAAGATTCAGATATACACATGTTCAGTATGTTTATGCATCCAAATGATTGAGATCACAGCCAATATGATCCATGGACGAACTTTAATTACCTATGGTACGGACAGGTAAATGTTGTTCAGTCAGAGGTACTTCTTGCTAAACTTAGTTCTTGTACGAGTAAATTTTCGAGTACATAAGAGGCAGCACAGACAATCTGAACTTTGCTTGTAGGTTTATCCTCAAATAGTGGCCTCATGTCGAGCGAGGTTTGAGCAACTTGGCTATTACTTTCATCCAACTAGTTTACTGGCTCATTTTGGTCCTGTAGTTCGCCAAAATTCTACATTGCAGATGAGAAAGGAGGCGGTTGAGAAAATGAACCACCCAAATTTTTTGTGCAGTTCAACTGAAATGGAGCATCCTTGGCGTCCAGCCTAATTAAGTGCCAGATGAATATACGCGTCAACCAACTTGTCTAGAATCTTTAGACTCCATGCCACACAGTTCGCTACCATATCTCCGATAACCAAAAGGCACAAGTTGGGACCAAAGACTGGACTGTGTTCTTCTGGGCTATGTGCCAAGCAATATTTTTGGCGTTTACTCTCCTAATACTTGGGAGTTTGACAACTGGTTGACGCCGGTTGATACTCGAATGAATGTGGGCACTTCTTGTCAACATCGATGCTTGTCTGAGTGAACTTTGGAGTACATGGCAGCAACATAAGTAACTGTCCATCTGATTATTTTGTGCAGTTCTACTGCAATCACCGAATGCAATGATTTACCTGCGAGTTCAGGCTCCAAGTTACTCCTTTATAAAATCGGCAAACAGTAGCACAATACCAAATTACCAATACATGAGAAGCACAATAATCAGGATAAAGACTAGTACCAACCTATGTGAAGTAGCATATCAGTTACTATTTCCTTTGACTGGAAGCCGAGATAAGTGAAGCGACTGACAGCGAAGGAAGAAAGCAAGCCGAGATTAGCGACTGACATGAAAGGACGGAAGCTGTCGAGGCAATGAAGCACCCAAAGTTTTTGTGCAGTTCCACCAAAATCGAGCATCCCTGTTGGCACATATATTGGGAGAGTGAGATTACTGTAATAGTGGGACTAGTTGATGAAACATACACTAACAAATAGAAGAACCCTCATTATCTTAATGGGTAAAGTTAGCAACATAGTAGTCTTGCTTAAAGAGAAGTATTAGTTTATTTAATCAGTGCCAATTAGCTCAACACTCAAACCATTGCCATTTATCATAGGTTGCAAAACTTTAACGTGCAAAGATAAAGGATTTTCTCATGACAGTAGCATGATACAAATAGAGATGACAACAAACTAATATGGATGAAGGCCTTAGGCACGTACCAACCAGAGAAAAAAAGCTTATTCATGTAGTCCCATAAGTGATGATAAAGCACTCACTAGAATCACCCAATAGTATATATTTTTATGCACTTCAAATGTATGGTTGAAATCACTCTTGTTTACCAGTGCTGAGATTATATCGAAAGATTATAAAGAACTTCCAACAGAGTTAAGGCACTGGTTGGGATACAGTTCATTGTATTGTCTTGTGTAGTTCCACTAAAATGTATGATTGGCACAACATGATCCCTGTTTGCACAAGTAGGAACAAGGTGAAACCTTCATTATCTTAGGTAGAAAGGATAGGAAGACATTAGCATATTACTCAAATAGTAGCATCAAATTCATGATGGACAATACACAAAACATTGCCTCATTGAACTAATGGCAACAAATTGACATGCAAAACAATAGCACTATTATGTCATGACACTAATAATATTCCCTCCCTGCTCCACCACATGATTCACCTCCATAGACAAACATACACACGTACATGATTCAGCATAGGGTCCTACTAAAGATTTGTTTAACTCCGACAGGAAAATTAGGCAGCAATAAATTAGTGGTACTTAAGTACTCCTAATTAATTAAGTGAGACAGCAGAAGTGGAAGGGCTCCCTGGAGGATCATCTCACATGTAAGGTAGTCGTTGCCGGAGCCCTTGAATGGCCTCGACTGAGGCCTCTGGCTTCAGCAAGATTGCCCTGGCATTGTTTATTCTTCTTCTTCTTCTTCCTCTTCATGCTCTATTTCTCTTTCTCCTCACCAGTTGGTGAAACCAAGTACATGATTGGCCTTCTATTTCAGAATTGGTTTTGTCAGTGAGGGAGTACTAGTCTACTAGTAAAAAATAGCATTATTTTCTCATGGCAGTCGGAAAATAGAGATGAACACATGCATTAAATATCATTCTTACCTAAAGGAAGGTTATGGCGCCAATATGGATGATGAGGATTGGAACACAGATCTCCCTTTGTGCAGTTCCACCGAAATGAACCAACTGTTCCATTTTGACATTCCAGTTAAACAACACAAAAGTCACTTCTTTTATGAAGAGTTTTGCGCAGTGCACCAAAAGGTCACAACAACAACCAGGTGAATTGGATATCCCTGTTTGCACAAAAAGGTACAGGGGAAATAGTGAGAGTCTCAAACAATTACACGGAAAAACATTTGTCTAAACTTGTCATGGCTTCATTTTTACCAGGGACATTAGATCAAGAAAAGTTAAATATTTGGTATAAGGGCATGGGACAGTGGGTGCACCAGCAGTCCAGCACCATGTATGTAAACAAGGGCATAAAGTGGTGATTCATAGTTTGTTTCCCCGAGAAACAAACATCCAAGAAACATATCTGGGTTGATCCCATTTTTGTTCACTCTAGCCACCTACTCCTATGTGTGGGTAGCAAATCTAGTCCTCGTCATACCACTGTGTACAGCATTACCCCTATATTTCCCTTTTCGATCGAGAGACCGGTTGGATGACCAGTCTGTACTACTTTCACCCCCTTTCCTTCCTGTTTTTACCAAGTCTGATGTACATACTAAATTCCCCCACCCCCACTTTATTTCTTGTTTTAACCAAGTACTCCCTCCATCCGGAATTACTTGTCATCAAAATGGATGTGTCTAGAACTAAAATACATCTAGATACATCCATTTCAATAACAAGTATTTCCTGACGGAGGGAGTACAAGATTCGACTCCATGAAGTAGCTTTACCTCTAACAACAGAAGAAAAAAAGGTTACGTTGGACCATCCGATCGAGTGGGGCTGACAGGTAGAAAATGATGCACATGCAGCAATGTAGCAAGCTGGGGAAGTAGAGCTAAGGCGGTTTCGAACAAAGATATACACGAAGGTCGTCGGGATGTGGATAGGTGGGCGGCAGGAGGCCGGATCCTCCCACAGGCAACGAAGAAGGGATCGGTGGACCTCCTGCACCGGCGCTCGGCAAGAGATAATGGTGCGGCCGGCAGTGGGTCTCCTCCCTCGCTGTCGACGACGGCCTAAACGTTGCCCCTCCTCCCCTTCACCGGCGGAGGAGGATACGTCCGGATTTGTAACCAGCGGTGAGGATAGAAAGGCAGTGTTTTTTGAAGGGAGAAAGACATTGTTACCACCCCTATCTTGTTTAGATTTGGAGAGGATGAGAGTGTGTGAATAGAGCAACCCTAGCAAGCAAGCGCGGAGGCTCCTGCCTATATATACGTAGTGGGGTAGTTTTCCATTTTCGCTCCATCAAAACAATCGTTTAAAATTGTGTACTACATGCCAGGTCGCGGTTTTTTAGTTGTTGATTGTTTTTTTAGATAGCTACCCGCTTGTTCCAAGTGGTGTTACGGTGTGCCAGGTCGCACTTTGTATCGTTCAAGTCTGGTACGACAAGTCCCTCCATTAAATGAACAACCACCCCTCGTAAAAATTGTGAACAAAGCCCACGACTAAAATTCGCAGACAACATGCATTATCATTTATATTTTCTACTCCCTCGGTTCCTAAATATAAGTCTTTTTTATTAGCCACACCTAAGACAAGAATTTTTCTATTAGCAGTGAACCCCACATGTCATAGACACAAAAATTGTGGCAAGATTCCCTTAGGCAAGACAAAGAGTGTCTAACAATTTGAACAACTCAAGTTAGGCAAGTGTGGAAAGTGTGGGAAAAGTAATGTGGCAACATAAGACAAACATAGTCACAATCCTAACAGCCCCGTAATTTTTTGTGACATGCATAAAAATTTGGTTAGTTAAATTTATAGTCAAAATTTGGCAAGGTGCATCAAATCAACACATGCAAGTATCAAAAGGAAAGTCACGGCATGCATGTATGCATTGTACTCCCTCCGTTTCCAAATATAAATATTTTTAGAGATTGCAACAAGTGACTACATATGAAGCAGAATATGTCTACATACATCCGTATGTTGTAGTCCATTTGAAATGTGTAAAAAGGCTTATATCGAGTGCACTGCTTTGATGTGTCGCATCAACTCGTACAAGACCGAGAAGTTTGATTAATACAACGCCATCTCCCTCACGGACTGAGCTTCGGTGCCTTAACTGCACCTGCCTTTGGTTCCACGACAGGAGGGCCAACCACCTGTTGGGCCCACCTGTCATAGAGGCAAAGGCAGGAGCAATAAGTAGAAGCTTTCGCTACACGCTATCCCTCCCGCACGAGGTGGACGGACATGCACCAGTGGATTGGATACTGTGGAAGTAGGAGTAACATCATTGTTTGTCTTCTCAAAGAGGCAAAGAGCCAAGCGCAACCCGAACGTGGCAGTTGCGAATGCTCGCGTGGTGCGGTGCCTTGGAGCACACATATTGTAGCCAGGCTCTTGCATGAAACAAAATTGCTATTTGAGCCCACTATTGTAGTACTAGTACTTGCTAGCTACTCCCTCCGTCTAGGTGAGTAAGTCATTGAATTTGTAGCTAAGCTTCCCTCACTGAATTGTTTAACAATTAAACTCCATCATCCATTGGTTCATACTCATTCTACATAGGTCCACGTGCTTAGCACCATTTCCTCCTGGGGTCACCAATGTTTATTTGCTAATTAATAGCATTGCATGCAATGAACTAGCCACTGCATGTCGTCTTTGGTAGTCTCAAGTCATTAAAAGCATGCACACCGCTCATATCTTATTGGTTGATATGTCAAGAAACAAGAAACAAGGTAGAAGTTAATGTACAGCGCCTAAGTGTTTTGGGACTATTTGGTTTTCATAATATGACTTATACACTTAGACGGAGGGAGTAGTATAGCCTTGTAAACCGGAAAGGAGTATTTGCCTTTCTAGAGATTTCAACAAGTGACTAGACTACACCGCGTGCAGTACTCCCTCCCTTCCGGTTTATAGGGCTCAAATCTCAAATCTCATGAACCCAGGCATTTTGTGATTGGAGGAATGTATCTCGTACTTTACAAAACTACCCTAACTAAACACATGCATTAATTACGTAGTTCTCTTGTTTTCCTCTCCGCCTTGGTCGCGGTGCACAATATTGACCACTCCGATATGACTAGCTGCTCTGTCTACATGCGGGACATCAAAGCATCCGTGCCCGCGTGCCATCCACCAAATCACAGCGAGGTGCTACAGTCGAGACTCACCTGTCACCCCGGTGTGGCCATCATGACCCGTCATATCACAAAACACACACCTTTACCAGCAGTGGTAAGGTGGCCTCCAAGTTGGACTGGACGAAGCAACCATCATTTCACTGGAACGCTCGTTGAAGCCCTTTCTTCCCTTTCTTGAAGAAAACCTCATTCCAGGCTACTCACTTCTGCCATTTTTCTTCTGTACCGACGAAGGAAAGGTGGGCGAATCAGTTATGCTGCTATATTTTCATTCCAAGAATCTTCTTTTTGTGAAGCGCCGACTGATTCTCACAGCCTATTCTTTTCCCGTTTTCATTGCGATTGTGGTTTCCATTCGATTGCTTTTTGTTTGTCAGTTCATTGATGAATCCTGGAGCACTAGGCAAAGAGTTGCCGGCGGACAACCCACTGGAGACAACGATCTCCAGGAAGCAAGCACCGACCAATGAGTTGACCATGTTGGCGGGCTAACCCATGGAGACGAAGAACTCCAAGAAACAAGCACTGGCCAAAGAGTTGACGATGTTGGTGGACGAACTCCTCAAAGAAAGTTGGAAGAACAGCAAGGGCCCCACCATGCCTACCCTAGAAACTCTGATGGCCACCTATGCGAGGCTCAAGGACGAGTTTGAGGAGATAGTCGACGTTGAGAAGCAGTATTCCCCTGGCAAGGTGATGGCCCCCATCGAGGATGGGGAGATGGCCCCCGGAGGGATGACATCCCTCGGTGGGCTGCACAAGGTAAAAAATAATGGCTTATTACCATAGTTGTGGTTTTTGATTATTTGCAATGTGCTTGCTAATATGTTAGGGTTGTGCAGGTACCAGTGGATGTCCTTGATGATTCCGATGTCGCGACCCGTCCTGTGGACAATGCCCTAGAGATCGTTTTCAATGTTGCGGTCCATCCTGTTGGCATCGCCCCGGAGATAGATTCCGATGCCGCTGTCCATCCTGTGGACATCGCCCCAGAGATCGATTCCGATGGTGCGGTCAGTCCTGTGGACATTGCCCCGGAGATCGATTCCCATGCCATTGTCCATGCTGTGGTCATTGCCCGAGAGATTGATGACAAGAAATAGTTGGCCGCGCTAATCCTTCAGGGTAGTTTGCATTGCCCTGTGTTTAATTACCAGAACAGTGAATGTTATCAAACCATCTTAGGGCTAGTGCACTGTCTTGTGTGGGCGGTACTTGCTACTTTTGTTTGATAGTGAACCATGCGAACCCTCTCCGAGTTATGGAAACAGATGTATCCTCACCAGCTTTTGATGTAATATATGGCATGCTTAGATGTATGTTTGAACTGTTTATCATATCAGCATGGCTTGTTTGATGATTCTTGGTGTTAGTAGGCTAGCTACTGTGCGAGATATAGTACTTGCAAAACACTCACCGAAGAGAAATGTTGGGGCTGATGAGCTCGTGGTACGCTTATACTTATCCGTCGTCGATCGACCAATAGCCCTAGCTCCTAAAATTGTAGGCTTAGCGATCGATCAGACAATAGTCGACATGGATAAATTCAGGCCTCATTTGGTTCACAGGGACGTACAACACAAAATCATAGCAGTGCAGAGACGTACTCCCTCCATTCCAAAATAGATGACCTAGGCGGGATAGTTTGGCCTAGTGGGTTTCAGTGATATGACGTGGTACAGTGCCGTCCAGTCTTCGCGTGTGGTAGCAGTATTGCGGGTACAGTAAGTTTTCTTGAAGAAGCGAAATTCAATGAAGTAATGATGGTTCCTTCGTCCGAACAACTTACAGTGGGAAAGTTTGGGCCTGCGATACGACCGGGGTAGACCAGGATAATTTTGTGCATGGCAGGTGGACCAGGATGGTCGACGTCCGACATGTCGGTGAATGAAAGTATTCTTTCCAATATAGAGGACGAGCGATGAGTATTCATTGTTTATTTTTGATGAAAGCTATTGTCTCCACTGTTACAATGGAGGAGTGTGAAACACGGCAGCCCAGTGAACTTGGCATGTGCACCACTCCCTCCTTCCTCATGTCATGCTACCATACTGTTGACTATAAGGTTGGCTATAAGGTTACAAATTTTTCTCACTTTCTCTCTATCTATTTCCTCTCAAATGATTTTTTTCCTTTATTTTTTTAGACACAATTGTTTTTAATGAGTTTTTTAGAATTATTATTATTTTAACTAGGAGCACGTGTGGACACGGGCTCTTGCGGAGCCCACTCCTTGACTTTGGCAATGCCTCTCTCTCCTCCACATAAGTGGGCTTATAGCCCAGTATTTTATTACTTGCTATGCATGCATGCAGCGGGCAGCTGGCGTCTTGAGGGGCTAGGGCGGTCAGAGCGGGCTCTGGAAGCGGTTTGGACTCCAGCATGGCCCACCTCACATTATCACCATATATTCCTTGGAGTCCGTGCACGGCGGGTGGGAGATCTCTTCTCCCTCCCCGTTTTCTCTCTTCTCAGTCGACGCCCGCCGAGCGATTAGATTTCGGCTATTGGCGGTTTGTTCAATTTTATTCGCACATGTCAGTGAAATTGCAAGACAACACGTGTCCCCTCTAGTGAGCGGCGTGCGAGCCAGACTGTCGGGGGTGCAACGCGTACAATCATAAGTGTGCCGCCTTTTTCTTTAGAACTTGTGAAGCGTAACATTTTTGTGTGATCGATCGACAGAAATTCAGAACAAAATGGTGAGGGCGGTGCTTTCCCGCTCGTTAGGCGGGCTAGTGTGAGTGATATGATGGGCTATAGTGTCGTCCACTTGCTCCATTTTTATGTAAGCAAGAGTTTACACTCTTACGCGGGAGGAGTGCGAAACACCACGGACCTAATTTTGATCGAGGGATAACTGTTCCCTGCCAAATAATGGAGCATTGTTAGTGATTATAGCATGATAGTTAGGGCATCTCCAGCGCTGGCCCACAAATTTACACCAACATCTGTCCGAGGACACTGATGGATGCCATCTGATGCTGCGTGCATACCTTTTGAAAACTATATGAACTAACCGAACAAAGTTCCTGCAAACAAAGCAAGTTTCAAATTAACCGGATGAAATTCATTACATTTCGAAAACTTTTCCTACGAACTAGACGAAATTCATTACATATTTCAGACAAACCGTACTAAAACCTACTGTAAACCTAATCTAAACGATCGCCGGCGCCCGACCACCATGTCCGGCCATGAACCCGAGAAAGCCGACCATTGCCTTTGCCTCCTCCTCATCCGCCTCGATAACCTCCTCCTCCTCCCAAGCACAAGGTTTTGAAGATTTCTGCCTCCATGTCCCCGTCAAGCAGCTAATCGGCCGCCGCTGTTTACCCCACCAAGCTTGGCGTCGACTGAGTAGAGTAGCGGTGGCCTTCTTGGAACCAGAGCGGCGGCGACCTACCGTGTACTACTCTCCCTCGCTGCCAGCTGCACCCGCGCCTGCGCGCCGGCTTCGTGGTCGTGGTGGCGGAGGGCGGCCGGTGGGGTGCTGGTGATCTCCTTCGTTTGCTTCTGCGATAGTACGTCGAAGAGAGCTTTGGAGCACACCTGGAGCGGAGCCGCCGATGTTCCTCATCTGCTCATGTGAAAATACGTCCAAGAGAGCTTCGGAGCGCCAGGAGGCCATGGTTGGAGTGGTGCCGACAAAAGGAAGGGACCAGAGGAGAATAAGTGTGGGTGTTTGGCTATGGCTGGGAGCTGGGGCTCAAGTTAATATAGGGGGTGAATGGCAATGAGCCACGAAAGACGGATGGACAACTGGCGCCGGAGTAGGTTCATCGGGCGTGAATGCGGACGCTGCTTCAGTGACTTAACTGCAGATGCGTTGGGTTACTGACATGTGGGCCCAACGGGCATCTGGCCCGCATATCAGTGACAAACCAATTGCACCTGCAGTTAAGTCCAGTGAATGCAGCATTGACGTTCTGGAGAGACGGTGACCGTTTCAGGCGGGAAGCGCACGCTAGCGAGGAAAGGGGTTTCGGTATGCCAGGACGGTCAGATGCTGGCGTGGTGGTAAAGTGTGAACTCATGGATGACGAGCCTTTGAAGCATATGCGGCACGTATTGACAACCGCTCTCGTCGCCAGCTAGCCTTTGACGACCACCATAGACACCACACAACCATGCATAACTTACGAATAATGGACGAATCAATCAGACACACACTCGTGTGCAGTGGCACTAAGATAGGTCGCTCATGATAGTACATACTCCATACCATACTACCATAGTACCCTCTCTAGCTAGGTTGTTTTCTACATTGTCGTTGTGATGGATGATATACATGAGCAAGGCGCTCCGAGTATGACCGTTGGTGTTGAGCCAGGTGAATACATGCTCGGCGTTCACGTAGGCCTCCATCAAACATCTAAAGAGTAATGTCAGGCACCGCCGAGGTGCGCAGGTGATGGGCTCTCCGTTTGCGTTGCGCCATGAGCAGTACTTTGATTTAGAGGGCGACGTGCATGCATTAGCATGCTTTGACAAAATGAGCGTGAGTGTCTGATGCAAAGTATTTCATTTTCATTTTGCTGACGAGGGTGCATTGCAGCGACGAGTCTGTGGTTTGATTCCCCACATACGCATAATTTTGGTTTTTACAGTATTTCTTTCTCCATTGACAGGTAGGCCCGCGTAAATAGATAAAGAACATGAGATGATGAGGCGCATGCGGACTATTTGACTAGTCAACCAGACAAATACGGAGCTATACGCTGAGCTAGTGACCGTATAATCACCATATCTCGTATACAATGATCAAAGTGAGTTATCAAGACAAGTTCGGTGACCGCCAATGCATGTTACTCGGTAATAAATGACCAGGATTGAAGGGGAATCGAAATTTCCTTCGTCTTCTATCCTTGACCTCTTGACAAACCAATGCACTATACGGTTGTCCAGCCACTCCACCCCAGAGCTCTCGCCATGCGTCGTTCATGCCACCGCGCCGCACACTAAATGGTAAGGCAGCGATGGCATCCCACCGCGCAGAGTTCCTCGCCGCCCACGAGCGCACACAAAATGGTAGGGAAGCCATGGCATAGCACCGTGGCGAGTTCATCACCGCTCGCGACCTCACACCTATGTGGGAGGAATTTGAAGATGCCAAGGCTGAATGGGAAGTAGAGCAAGAGGCGGCCAAAGCCGCACGGAGGGAGCGGAAAAGTCAGAAAGCACTCAAGAAAAGAGAGGCCCGCCACTGCAAGAAAGAAAAGGACGCACGCGCTGCTACGGAGAGGTCGGCGGAGATCCAAGCACGGTGGGGTGTCGCCGACAAAGCCGAGAAGGAGAACAACAACGTCTGGCCATCATGTGAGAAGTAGTAGTACTAATAGTTAGTGTGTGTCTCTGTGTGTGCGTACGAGCATGTACCAGTACTACTAGTTACTACTGTAGTTTTTAGAGAAAATTACCAGTACATTAACCTAGACTAAATGGAAAAATTCCTATCCTATGCATCGAATGTAATCTCTTTCTCTATATGAATTGAGATGCATGTCATCTCACTTCCTATGATTTTCATATTCCTATAAAATTCCTATCTTATGAACGAAAGGAGGCCTTTGTTGGAGTAACTACTATAGCTAGCAGTACTGCTGGTACAGTAGTTTTCTTCAAGAAGCGGAATTCAACTAATTCATGATGGTTCCTTCGTCCGAGCAAATTCAAAGTGGGAAGTGGGCCTGTGATTTGACGGCTTATTAGTCATTGTTACTGCGGCGCGACGGCCGGGGTGACTCTCCCTTGGAGTTCTGCGTGCATGGCACGTGGACCAGGATGGTCGACGTCTCACATGTTGGCGAACGGAAGTATTCTTTCCGATATCGAGGAGCAAGGAAACCATGTGGTATAGTATCACTGTTGATTGGTTCTAAAAAAAATAGTATCACTACTGATTTATAATTATTTTTTATTTCTGATGAATGCTAGCGTTTCAACTCTTATGACGAAGAGTGCCAAA
This sequence comes from Triticum dicoccoides, assembly GCF_002162155.2. NCBI lineage: Eukaryota > Viridiplantae > Streptophyta > Magnoliopsida > Poales > Poaceae > Triticum > Triticum dicoccoides. The sequence continues at coordinate 637,103,957 of NC_041389.1, forward strand.
CATGGCACATGATGGATGTCCCACACGTCAACGAAAGGAGTGGGACATGAACAACATGGTAGAGCCCAGCGCAAAAAAACAGCGTGGTAGAGTGTCTCCACTTCTTCCACTTCTGGGTCGGAGACCACACGTAGTAGTACTTAGTGGTATGAACGATACCATGTGCGACCTGGAGAGAAAGACACGTCTAGTTGGAAGGTCTCGGTGCATACACCTAAACAAATATAAAAGTTAATATGTGCCTCCAACTAATATAGTAGTAGTATAGTACTTAGGCACGTACTCCATAACATCACCATGCATTGCACGTACAACATTTAGTGGTAGTACGTAGTAAGAGAAAAATGCCGCCCAAGAGTTCCCTTCCCGGCCTACTTTTGGGTGTTTGGTAGAGTGTACGAAGGGTGCATGAGTCCACACTAGTTTAGCACAAATACACTAGAAGCATGCATTAAGAGAGCATGCATGAAGAGGGGTGTTGAGTTGAGCATGCATGAAGAGGGAACAACTATGCTGAGACAAGAACGCAACCAAACACACCCTATATGCCATGCATGTTCATACCATTTGTGCCTTTCTACTTCACTTACTGCGCTACATTACTCGGGTTCGTATGTCCACTCCTGGGTACATGTCCGTATCGTAGTTCTAGTCCCACGTGTTCTTCATATAGATGGAACGATCCTTGCATAACTCATGCACCTTGATGCTAGATGTCTCGCGTGTTGGCAAAAAGATGAACAAAGCTCACGCAAAAAAATAGATCAAGAACATAGATTCCCGACGACCGAGAAGGAGCTAGGAACCTCGTGGTGGAAAGTCTGCACTCATAATGTTTAATATTATTCAGCGATATAAAATCAACCAACCATCTCCACAGTGGACTGGAAGAGTACGAAACACGGCAGCCCAGTGTAGTTACATCATACTAGTACATGGCTAACCCACGCTATCACCATATTTCTTGGCTTCCGTGCGACACCTATCTCTAGCAGTCCAGCAGCATGTATTGCTTCTCCCTCCTCGTCTCTCTCAAAGTGCGGTGGGCTGGTGTTTTCGCCGTCTATTGAGGTCGGTTAACTCATCACATGTTAGAGACATGCCAAGAGCATTCTAAAAAAAATTCCTTTCATGTTCCGTTTTCAAAAATAAAAAATCCTTTCACGTACGAATTTGACTGTATGCTTTGAGAAACTTGCAGGTCCTATGTTGCTCCTGTTTGATACTCTAACTTAGCTAGAGGTTAGACTAACTCATGACTAACCCTGAACTAACTGTAGCCAAAGAGGTGTTTGGGTGACAGGGTTAGATTGACAATAAATGCACTTGATGGAGAGAGAAAAGTGATTTTTCAGTGGTCCCAATGAGAAGTATCTCCAGTTAGCACCTCTTGGGTGGGATAGTTTTTTTTTGGTGGGTTCGCTGCAACTTGCTCCAATTTAAACTCTCATGTTTGGATACTTTAGGGCTATTTGAGCCCCAACTAGCTCAAACTAACTCTAACCCATGGATCCAAATAGGGCCTATGGCCAGTCTCGACGCAGAGCAGTAGCGTGCATCAGGAAGCGGCGCTCTCTCGGCCGTCGGGCCACTTCAAAGCCGGCGCCAGTGAGAGGTTGCCTCCGCCTTGGCCAGGCATTAATGTGGCACTAACCCTCCAGGGCGACGCTGACTGTTCCACGCAGGAAGCGCGCGCTGGCAAGGGAGTATTGGTTTTAAACCGTTTCAGGTGTAGTACTGGTAGTTTTCAAAACTACTCAATCATTGCACTCAGTTTCCTAAGAAATTTTGGTAAAAAAACGTTACTCCACAGCCTGCTTCCCTTCTCCTTCCTCTTCCATCGCCCGTGCATGTCCGCAGGAAGCGACCGGTCAACCCTTATATAGGAGTGCTAGCACAAAAAGATGCATGCATGACCACTAAAATTTCCATATTAAAGCGCCGCTCCGACAGGAGTATGGCGTATGTTTTTACCTTCGGCCGGGCCATGGCTACCGGGCGACGGCGACCAGAGAAGAGGCGGCGGGAGGGGAATGAATGCAGCTACTGTTTGGGTTCGCCTTCCGGCTTAAATAAATGCGCAACATCACGTGTACCCGCGGGTGCACAAATTGTAACATGTGTGTCTGCTTAACTGGGCGCCACGTAACTGGTGTGTGTGAGAGAGAGATTCTGAGAGACACAGTGTGTGTGTGCGACTCTACTCTTCGGACATGTACTCAACCTTTTGCATCGGGATATAAGTATAATGGTATTTACTTTAGCTAGTGATTTACGTGGCCATGTTAACGTGGTTGTGTAAAAAAATGTCACTTCCTGCTTGTGATTTGCGTTATATAATTACAAGCAAGATGCTCGTGCATTGCACGGAACATCAATATGCATTTTTTTACAAAACACTTGTTGTGATTGACCCATGCAGGAGTAATCCCATGTATAAAAACTAATGATATATCGAGAATTTTATCAGAAAACTGGTATCTCGAGAATGTCATCGAAAAAATGAAAGATGAGAGATAAGGTGAGGAGGAGTGGAGCATGGTGGTGACTAGTGGTCGGAATGGGCGGAGGCATGGGGATGGATGGCGCCGGTAGGCGGCAGCGGCCACCATTCTAGATTGTTCCAGAGACTTCCTTTTTTAATTGCTGAGCAATGAGGTTGTGGGAGATAAGTATGTGGAGAGGTGCAGGTATCTTTTGTAAAATTATCATAGTTTGCTTTTTATCTGTCAGATATAGATCAGACGGTCTGTATTACAAGATGGCAGGCACACCATCATCGCCAACCCATTTTTTATAAGGTTACAGATAATAAGTTTGCTGACTACTAAAGTAAAGTGGAATTTGTCCATGTTATGCAAGTAAATTAAGGTGATTGTTTATCATACGGGTAAGGTTGGATGAAGGGTGGTAGGAACAAATGCTCCGCCTCTAGCATGTGTGTGTGAGATGGAGTCTTAGTGTGTGTGTGTGGAGTGTCTGTGTGTACGTGTGTGCGTTTGTGTGTGTGTGAGAGAGAGAGAGAGATAGAGTCTTAGTGTGTGTGTGTGCGAGAGAGAGAGAGAGAGAAATGGAGTCTTAGTGTGT